>NW_018165420.1:24791-40830 GCF_001263595.1 Phalaenopsis equestris
CAAAGGAGATGGAAGTGTAAAGAGATTCAAAGCCAGACTGGCTGTCAAGAGTTTCACACAATCATACGAGATTGACTGTCAGGAAAACTTTGCATTTGTTGCCAAACATGATACACTTCGGTTCTACTCTCTTGTGTAGTTAATCAAGATTGACCTTTTTACCAACTTAATGTAAAAAAATGTCTTTTAGAATGACGACCTTGAGAAAGAAGTCTACATGACTATACCTTTGGGATTGAAAATGAGGTCGAACAACAGGTTGGTTTGCAAGTTGAAGAAGTCCTATCATGGCTTGAAGGAAATTCTATCAAGTTGATTATATACTATTTGTTAAATCCAATCATTGAGAAAAAATTGTTATTTTCATTGTATATATAGATAATATTATCTTAATGGCTAATGATTCAGAAGAAATTATCAGACTAAAAAGAATGCTTGTAATATAATTTGAGATATGCCCTCAGGGCTCTCCAACGTTTTCTGGGAATAGAGGTGGCTTGATTTAAGGAGGGAATTGTCATATCCCAAAGGAAATACATTTTAGACTTGTTAAGTGAAACATACATGTTTGGGTGTAAGCTTGCTGACACACATATAGATTCCAATAAAGGATTGAACGAAAGTGAAGAAAGCAGTCCAATTGATAAAGGAATATATCAAAGATTTATGGGTAAACTACTTTACCTATCACAAACAAATTTGATATTAAATCTTTTGTCGGTGTAGTTTGCTAGCACATGAATAATCCAAATAGGGATCATTTGCAAGCTATGAATAAAATTTTGAGATTCTTGAAGATGACATCTAGATATGGCTTACTCCAAAAGATCTGAAAACTGTGAGGTTGAGATATACACACAGATGCTAGTTGGCAGGAAATGTAATTGACATGAAATCAACCATTGGATATTGTTCAAACACTTGGGGAAATCTTGTCACGTTGAGAAGTAAAAAGCAAGCTGTTGTCTTTCGGAGTAATGCTTAATCTGAATATTATGCTTTTGCACTAAGAATATGGAAGGGAATGTGGATTTAAAGACTATTAAGGAAACTTAAGACAAAAGACATAAGTAAGATGTTTAGTGATAGTCAAGCAACTCTTAATATAATAAAAAAAATTGTGCATTATGACATGACTAAACACATCAAGATTGACCGACACTTCATCTCAGAAAATGTTAATAAGGAAATTGTTCAACTCAGCTATGTTCCCATAAGACTTCAAATTGCAGATATTCTCACCATCACACTATTAAGGGCCAGTCATGATCAATTGAAGTTCAAGTTTGGTTTATAATTCAGTTTGAGGGGGAGTATAGGAAAATGCCAAGCAAAATGCTTGATTGGGAATACATTTATTTTCTTTCCTCATAATATATTTCATTAATTATGTTTTTTTTATTTTTTCTTATTTTTCTATTTCTTCTATTTGAAGGGATTCTTATTTTGATTCTTTTAACTATTATACATATGTAGTAAGGTGCAATGGATTTGAACGGGCGAGAAATAAAATTATTTTCAAAGTTCTACTCTAACCTATAAAGCAGTAGGAGTTGTTCACATCGAAAAAAGGAGGCCAACACCAGGGAATATGAGACAAATAATTATGGTTGGAAATAAGAATTGAGTATGGCTGGGCCCCATAAGAATTGAGGTGACACACGTTAGCGTCGCGACTCATGAGTTACATAGGGGCCGTTAGAGATCACTTTTGATTTTTGTTTTTAGTTTATTATTTTTATTTTTACTTTGTTATGTTTTAGTTTAAAATAAAAAGTGTTTGATATGATATAACATGTTTTGTTATTTTTAAAAACACTTAAAAATAACCTTTAAATATGTTGACTGTTTTTAAAAATCAGTTAATTTGTTTTTTTAAAAGAAAAACATGCAAAAATTGTATTAAATAAAAATGTTTTTAAAATAAAAACAAAAAATAAAAATAAAAAAATATAAAACAAAAATGTTCCTAAACAAGTCCTTAGCATTTTAAGAAATTTTAAATAAATTAAATTATTTTATTAAATTATATCATTAAGATTTAATTTTAATATGATTATATTTTGAACTTTAGAAAATTTGCAAGTAAAAATTAGTTAGATAATATAATCATATTTATTTATTAATAGTTAAAATTTTTAGGGTTCAATATAATTATCTTACTCTTATAACTATTAATTATTAATTTAATTTAACTTAATATGATTGAGCTTTAAATCTAGCTTTAATCGAGTTTATTCATGAGTTTTTTCCATGCTTATCAACAAGCTTTAAATTGAACTTTAGTCGAGTATGTCCACAATCATGTTTATGAGCCTTGAATGAACTAGTTTGTTGAGCTTTTTAATGAGCTTGTTCACAAGCTTTAAATGATAATTTTCATGAATATAAATAAATCAAACATTGAATTGTTCAGCCTTTTTCAATTAACTGTCGTGTTCTTATAAAAGTGTTCTTATAAAAAGAGTTCAAACTGGTTTAATTAGTTAAAAAAGCAAACATAAATAGGCTCTTTTTAATCCTAGCTATGAGTAGCTTGTTGAACATTTGGTTCATTTGAACCCCTAATTTTTACACAAGATACTAGTCTGGGCAGGTTTATCTTTGATAGAAACAATTATAACACAACAATGGTTACTAATGTCTTAATGTAATTTCTTTTTGGTAGTATATTTGCTATGGTTCCATTATAACTATTTCACAATCGTTTATTGAAATAAACATTTGAACATAAAAATGTTTCGTTTTCATTTAAATTCCTGCACTTCTGCGAGTCAGTTACCATTTGAGCAAAATACAGAGTTGAATACATTGTTTTTTGTTGACTTAGCATGCCGTGGCTTCTAACGCAAAATGACAAGGACAATTACCGCTATACTCATCTTAACCGGGATTCAGCTTTTAAAGGAATTGACGTTCATGAGATTTTCATCACAAAGAGTAGAGTGCGGCTTCTTTTATCATACATAGGCATCCTAATATGTCTGGTGAACTGCTACATTTTACTTGCTAAGGTACCAATTTATTTTTTCAGTATTTTTTTTGCATTCTCTACTTTCTTTGTTCCATACTAAAATGAGCAATCTGCATTGATATCATCATCTAATCATCAGCACAATCATTATGTAATAAGTGCAAAAGTCTGTTATGACCATTACTGTAGGCCTTAATTAAAATTCTGAAACCAATCCGACTTTCTTAAAACTACGACCATTACTGTAGGCCTTAATGAAAATTCTGAAACCAATCCGACTTTCTTAAAACTACGTTATGCATCTACACGGTACGAATGAGTCTCTAGTTTTTGAGCTGTTTTTCAACTTTTTATTGCAAATGATGCTTGGAAATACAAGTTTTTTGCTTAATTTAGTGAGCTAAAGGGTCGCAAGATGTCATCCATTTAAAACCATGCAACAGAAAAGATTTTTCTCGGACAGGTTGTAAGTGAAAATTAGCGCATTTTTTGCAATGATATTGGAATATTAATGCCTAAAATTTAAAGTGAAATCCCAGTTGACTAAATTCTTAACTTTTTTGAATACTTAATTGCTTGCTTGCTTGAAATGGTGATTTCTACAATAACAACATTTCTCCATAGTTTATAAGGTAGTACTATGATGCCAAGTTTATTAAAAATGATTTTTGATTCATTTTTAAATGTTAACATGGTGTGCCAATATTGTTAGGTAATCAACACTTTTGACACAATAAATATCAAATTTTAATTCATGGTTGAAAGTAGTCTTTTGATTTGATTCTCTAGGGGGTGTTTTGTTAGCACCTTTTAACAGGATTTATCATCGGATTGACTAAATCTAACCAAACACTAAAATGCAGGAGTTTCGTGGATTTATGAATTCTTAGATTTTGGGTTCTAAATTTTACCTTTGATTCGGCTTAAATCTGGATATACTAAGTCTTGGGGTAGGGTTTATTTAATGGATTTACAATTTATGGACGATATACGAATTTCTATATCCTACTAACATTAAATTCTACTTGCAGCCCAACACCGCCTAGTGAAAATATGACACTAAATAGGACGCAATGGAGAAAAAAGGATTCATGTACCGACCCCACGTAGTGGGATTAAGGCTTTGTTGTTGTTGTTGTTGGTGTAATTAATTTAAATTAATTTATCTTGACTGAACCCCACTTTGTAGTTTTCTTTTGGAACTCTATTTACTCGAACTTTTTACGAAGAATAAACAATGTGCATAGTTTGGGCTTTTTTTAATAGAAAACAATGTCCAATTTGTAATTAATGTTCTTTCGATAGGCAATGTTTCATTTTGTTATTGAGGATTTGTAATGAACCGAATAGGCAATGTTTCATTTTGTTATTGAGGATTTGTAATGAACCGAATAGGCAATGTTTCATTTTGTTATTGAGGATTTGTAATGAACCGAATTACATATTTATGTAATCATATATGTGGCAAATAAGAGCAAAAACTAATAGGGAAAACACATTGTTTGAGAAACTTTATGTGCAATTATTGGGCTTGAGTTTTATAGAATGCTTCTATAGTCTCACTAGTTTCTACAAATCAAGATGGAATGTATGATCTAAGAATTAATGGTTTTGCTAGAAAATAAATTCTACCAAATATATATTGGAATGAAAGAATACGGGCAGGATGGTTGGGGAACTTGAATAGTATTGGTTACATATATGTAAATAACCGAAATAGGTCATAATGTCAGAATATGGGTCTAGAGTTTACAACCTCATCGAACTTCAAATTAATATAAAAAAAATATTGCAAGTCATGCTAACCTTGAGTTTTCTGAGTTTGGGCACAATCTTCTTAGTACTCTTTTATAATGACATTAATTTATTTGAGTTCAAGCTAAGAGTTGGCAAGGGCCTGACTGATTAGTGATTTCGCTGCATTTGATTATGATTCATTTCTTAAATCTTGATGAAGACTCGGGCCTTAGGTTGTCTACAATCAAGTTGTGATGCGGATTTCGTATGAGTGCATGACTTTCCTTTGTGCATGTTATCAAATTGAGATATATTAGTTTGCTGTCTTTAGATTACTAAAAACTTGCGTGGAAGATTGCAGCACTCTGTGGTTGATGCATGCACTTCCAATTGCCGGCTAACATAAATTTGTGAGAAGATAGAAATAAAAAGGGTTTGTGTTAACGATGAATGAATGCATATTTATCCAAGTAAACATTAGTGTCAGGGTTTGCGTGGGTGTAGATATATGTTGCCATTATGAGCTAGCAGTTGCAAGTTTGAACCTTTAACTTTCTCCACTAAGCAGGATTACTACATTTATTTCTCATTATGTGGTCCATCAAATCTATGAACTGATAGTTTAGCCATTTTATTCTTTTTGATCTTGTGAATCCACAAGTGAATGGAATGAGTTCCTGTGGAGCAACCCGGTTTACACATACATGTCACCCTTCATATCATGATTCTCTTAATGTGAAACCTAGTACCTGTATTCTGCTGTCGTATTAAAACATTTTGCCGACTGGCCTTATTTTGCTTGCATTTGCCAATGTAAATTCTAGCAGTTGTATAGCTGGTTCTTATAGGCTGTAGGGGAAAGATATAAAAGACAAAATAAAGAGTGGAGAGTTAAAAATGTTTTCTTTCCATTTCCTTGGCTCTCCTCGTCTCTTCTCCATGACGCCTTCACAAGTTCACTTGGAAGGCACTGGTACATAGATGTCTTTTTGTTCATCTGGCATAGAGCTGTGGTAGCGAAGATCATGCCCTTCCTCTTTCCGTGGCTAAAAATGGATCATCTTTGTTAGAATGTAGCTGAGCGAATTTAATATAGTTTCCTTGGAGGTGGGGAAGGCCTCATCGGTCCTGCATGTCAATTCGCTGTGCATAGAATTTATATGCATCTGGGAGGTTAGTATAGCTTTTGGAGACTAATAGCATGCAGTTTTGACACCACCATTTGTAATAGAGCTCTCTAGCTTGAAAGTTGGCACTCTATCTTGAGAGTTGGTTTTCCGACGACAGCCATGTGCTCATACTGTCAAACTATAAAATACCACACATGTTGCAAGGTTGGGCGTGGTGTTACCCTCTATCCTTAGTGATACCAGATGCAGTTGTGCAGCGTAGTATGCATTATTTATGCATGGCATTTTCCATGGTGCATGGTGCATACAATTTGCGCCATTTTTTTGGAAAAGCGAGATGCAATGATGATTTTTAAGCATACATGAAAATGCACAAAATTTTGAATCAAAGCATGATAATGTCCCCTTCTTTTCCTTTAAAGAAGTTTTGTTATTAGCTTCTTTCACTTCTGTTTGTTTTTTCTTTTCAACCCAATAATCTTTTCTTAACATCGAGGCTGATGACTATCCCTTTGCTGACCAGTTGCTTTTTGGTTATTTAAAATCATCTCAAAGGAATCCATGAGAATTTATAGCTTGCCCGGCATGAGGATTTCTTGGTTTTTTCTTCTCTTAGAATAATTTTTTTTTTATTTTTCTTTGATCTTTCTTCAATGTTGATTTTTTAAAGCTTGAGTGAGTATTTGTTGGTTCAGCTGTTGTTTTGGGTCGTTGATGTCATTGGGAAAAGTTACACTATAGCTTACTTTGCATTTGTTTTATTTTTTTGGTACTATAAGTAACATTAATGATTTGGTTTATATTGTGTATGAGGTTTAATTTTCATGTATGTTGAATAATCTTATGTTCTAACTCCTTAAGGCATTTTTTCTCGTGTTTTGAACTTTTAATATATTATTCATTTTTTTATTATTTGCACCTTAATAAAATATTTCTTGTGAGCAAAGATCGAAGGATTATGGCTTCTATGGACCCTCTTGCCATCATTTGCCATTGACAATTATGCTGGTGTTACCAGCTCTAGACCTTCATATGTATGCGGCTGCAACACTATGCAGCTACTACAACTAGCCACTTGTAAAGAAATGCTGTTGTTGCAGCTTTTGTAGAGATCATTTACCAATATATTCCACCATCATACATATTTTGGTGGGACACTTTTGTGAAGAGAACAATGCTGCAAGTAGAACTAGCCACTTTTCCATGTGATATCCTCTAAGAACATCACGTCACTTGAAATATCCTCCCATCCGAATTTAATCGTTAAATGTATGAAACTAAACTGATTTGGCCCAAAATTTAAACAATGCCTCTATCATGTCATCTTTTATTTAATTTACAAAACTAGCAAATCTTCCAATTCAGGGTAAGGGAAATGAGATTTCAACTTGTTCAATAAATAACTTTCTACTTATAATAGAGGTATAAATATTTTTTGACAGAGTATAGCAAAATACTTGCACTATGAAATTTATATGCATATTATGATATTATCCAAAGACGATTTTCCACAAAAAATAGGGCACCAAATATTTTTATTTCAGAAATAACAACTAATACAACCACGAACACATAAAATAAAGGCTAAACAACTACAATTCGAAAGATAGGCGATCTCTTCCAATTTCTACCATTCGAGGGTAGGAAATTTCTCCCAAACTTAAGACTTAATCTCATGCATCTCCCTGAAACATACTAGTTCTATTTATACTAAATAATAATGAATAACAAAAGATTAAATTGCTCTTAGGCCAAAAAAAGTCCAAATTTTCCTTAGTCTAGACATCGACGTAACATCATTCCCATCCCAAAAGACACATTGTCTTCAATGTGGAAAAAAATGGGATGTCCCTCCACTGCAACTATCTCTGTTTCTTCATCATCTATTTTGTCTTAACACACTGTGAGAATTGGTAATGTTCCATCCTTGCAACGGTGTCCGGAGACGGACTTCTCATCTCACCGAAAATGTAATCCCTTAGCTCTCCTTTTGTGGGAAAAATTTTACATTCGAAGTCCGAACGCAGCTCTGCGTGCGAACTTTCAATAGTAAGCTGCCACGTGGAGGTTATTGTGGAGTTATTGAAGTGAAACCGTGGAGGTTATTTGAGGTTTATTGCGACGGTTAATGCAGTGAGTTATTGAAGTGGAACTACAGAGGTTTTTGAGGGGTTATTGCAGGGGTTATTGATGTGAAACCACAAAGATATTGGGGGGGGGTTATTGCGGGGGTTATTGGAGTGAAACCATGAAGGTTATTGAGGGGTTATGGCGGCGTAATTGAATTTAATGCTCCATTAAACTCCCAATAACTCTCCCAATAACATCTGTGGTTTCACTTCAATAACCTCCGTGGTTCCACTTGAATATTTTTTTAGGTGGGCCCGATATAACACACATGACGACATATTACAGGAGTCTGCACGCGGAGCTGTGTCTGGACTCAAGATGTAAAATTTTCTCCCTTTTGTGAATCAAGAGTCTGCACGCAGAGCTGTGTCCGGACTCAAGATGTAAAATTTTCTCCCTTTTGTGAATCTTTGTCTCTGTAAGACACTTGATGGTTGCTCCCAGTCACGACCCATGATTCTTGTCCTATGAAGTCTCTCTCTAGACTTATACTATTCAAGCTATTGGTATCATTATGGTTGTAGCGGTTTGATAGGGGCTCCACTTTTGCTGTTTCTTTTGGTCTATTCCATTGCATTTTGATCTTCAACTTAATTTGCAAATTCTATAGTTTCCCCTAGTCCTCGCAAGTGATGCTCGAATCTCTGGCTTTAACCCTTTCATGAAGTTACTTTCCAACACTTATTTTGATATCCCTCTCAAATGGTCAAATAACATCTCAAATTTATCTCTATATTCCACGACGAATCCTTCCTGAACCAAAACAAAAAAAATTGCTTGTGTAAATCCCCTTCCCGTGTGGTTTTGAAGCACTCCATCAATCTATCCTTGAATTCTTCTTATGTCTGGATTGGTTGACGTTGTTCTCTCAATTGATACTATGCTAAAGCCTTTCATTCCAAGCATAAAGTTGCCATTATCAATTTTTCCTTTCTCCATTAGCTCATTAAGATCAAAATATCCCTCTACATGATAAACCCAATCAGAGACATCATCTCTTTCAAAGATTGACATCTTTAGCTTCCTTATGTGTGAGTCTCCTCACCAATTTGCTTGACCGAAGTTCATTTCACCTATAAAACAGGGGTTGGGTTCCCTTCTCGATCAATATTGATTCCTTTTCTCCCCCAATCAACTTGCCACACAATCAGCTTGCTCGTCCTCATATACTCATGAATCTCCATCTGCCTGAAAAGCTGCTGTAACAAAAGGCATTGATGCTGTCAGATACAAACCCTCCCTCGACCTAGGTCCCACCCACCGTGGTTCCTTATTGTAGGTGGAAATCCTTCAAATCGATCCTCTTCGGCCTTAAATCGCAAGTTGTCCCCTTCTGCCTGCTGATGTTTACTCCAGCTGTTCGGATATCCCGTTATTTCTTCCTAGTTTTTACACTCAAGCCTGCACATTGATGTTGTCAGATACAAACGACCTAGGTCCCACCCATCGTGGTTCCTTATTGTAGGTGGAAATCCTTCAAATCGATCCTCTTCGGCCTTAAATCGCAAGTTGTCCCCTTCTGCCTGCTGATGTTTACTCCAGCTGTTCGGATATCCCGTTATTTCTTCCTAGTTTTTACACTCAAGCCTGCTTCTAATTCCTTCGCTCGATCCCCTTGTAGGCTGCGACAGGTTTGTGACTCATCGATTTTCTTTTTTAATTCTTCTAGGCCTTTGAACCTCTCCATTATGATTGAGACACACTCTGTTATTTTAGATATGATTTGACTCATCTCTTCCTAAAACATTTTCTCAAAAATCATTTAGTTTCTTGGCCGCTATTCCTTTCAGAACAGGTTTCGATCATGGAGTAACTACTATAATCTCATAGATAACCCGTCTTTAGTCCGATTCACGCATGTACGCTTAATAGCTTTGATGTCGTCGCTGCCTCGATCTGCACCGTATTGAGGGGTGAGGTGATGAAGTAAGTTTTCTATCCACTGTAGGGTCTCTATCTACCGTGATGCCTCCAATCACGATTGTTTCACAGGGTGAGGTGACAGAAAGTGTTGCCTGTTTTCCGCGACCCTTCCCATGCTACAATCCGATCCTTTGCACTCTGTGATCTCATTGCTCCATCCTAGCTAGCTTGATCACACATTTACCGATATGGCGCAACAGAAGGAGAAATGTGGGAGTTTTGGGTCTTTGTACTCCGCGCAAGGAGTTGTGTCTTATCCCTTCAATTCCAGAGAGCTGGACGCCGCGATCCCTCTGCGGCCCACTTGTAGCTGCAATCCACTATCGCAGTTGCTTCAGCTTCCGTCAATCTATCCTTCTGTGGATTCAATTCCTAGAATCCTTGAACTCTAATACCCATTTGATACGATCCAAAGATGTTTTTTCATAGAAATTAGGGCACCAAATATATTTATTTTAAAAACACCATATAATACAACTACAAACACGCAAAATAAAGAATAAATACCTATAATTCGAGAGGTAGGTGATCTCTCCCAATTCCTACAATTTGAGTGGTAAAAAATCTCTCTCAAACCCTAACTCTAACCCTAAGACTCAAGACCTAACCCTAAATATATTAACTTTATTTATAATAAACAATAATACATAACATATGACTAATTTACTCTTAGACCAATAAAAGACTAAATTCCCTTTAGACTAAGAATCGATTTAACATATTATTTGTCAAAAAGTATTTTTTTATCAATATTCTTTATCAAACTACAACATCTAGAGATTAGCTCTATGTTTAAATTTTTATTTGGGACCCAAAATCTTAGTAAATTTATCTGCCAGTTATTTTGAACTTAAAATTTGAATAATCTTCTTCTCTGATAGCATTGCATTTGAATGAAGTGACTACTAATCTTAATTTATTTTATTCTTTCATTCAACTTATCATGACCCGACCAATGGCTTAAAAGGGCTTAAAGTTAATCAAGATGTGAACATATGGGCGGACAGTGAAATTAATAAATTTTTTTCTATCGCAAACGATTTACAATCCCAACAAATTGAAAGAGTAATGGCTTAAAATTAATCAAGATGTGAACATATGGGTGGACAGTGAAATTAATAAATTTTTTTCTATCACAAACGATTTACAATCCCAACAAATTGAAAGAGTAACTAAAGAAAAATAATATAATTAACCAAATAAAGTTTAACTTTCATGTTACTCACTTCGCCTTTTATACACAAGATCCTCTATATTAATTCATCTTTTATTCAAAAACTTAATGTTGAAAAGTATTAAAACAACATAATGAGTTATCTATGACAACCAAATAGAGTAATCATATTTCTAAATTATAATAAAACAGGAAAAAGAATGTAATATGTATGCTGGTCTCTCCCAATATATTCTAGAAAATCATAATAGTTTATAATATTTATTGCAAGAAATCTAGAATTTCTAAATTCATCTTCTTTTACTTTCCTTTCAAAGTTATAATCTCTTAATATTTAATATATTTCACACTCTTAACTTTCACATATGTTTAGGAATAGTGTGAAAATATAACAAAACACATCCCTGAATGATATTATTTCGTCGGCGCAGGGTTCGTGATCTATATTGCACGATTTTCTAAGGTTGAAAGATGCCTGCTCACCCTTGACTGATATTATCCCATTAGCACAATGGTTTGTGATTTAAATTACACTTTTGTTTGAGGTGGTAGGGTACCTAGTCACATCTGAATAATACTCTGCTGTCGACTCAACAATTAGTGATTTAAGTGTCACAATTGTCCAAGGTGGTATAAAAACATCTACAAATGCGGTATACTGTCATCTCTAGCTAGTATCAAAATGGGTTGAATTTCTCCTTTTAGTATATACATTCAAACATTGATGTATACAATATTTTTATACTTCATAGCATGCCTTGTTTTCTTATGTGACACTTGCATTCTTTTTTCAATGAATAAATATATGTTTATTGTAATAAAAATGACGTGCAATGGTCTAATAACTTCATAGGTAAATCATTTTGCAATTGTTTCTGCATGACTGCTAATATGCATACTACTAAAAATCATGCAATACTTTGATGCTTTTTTATGAAAACTAATACACCACTATTTATGCTGCAGAGTTAACACGTGTGCTTCATATATAACATTATGAATGGTAGCTATTGTCTAAATATCATTATATAGAACATATATGTGAAAAAATTGAAAACATGCATATATATTTAGAACTAAGAAAAGTAAGTGTAAATTAAAAACCTAATTACTCACCTCAATTTTACTTGTTTTTCTCATTCTTCTTGAAATCTTCTTTTTCTTCTAGCTGTTTGATGATCTTGATTCTTTCATTCTTTCAATTCATAAGTTCTTTAACATTCAATTTCTAATATTAAATATTAAAATTAATAATAATATTAAAAAATATTTATTTAAACTAATTATTTTTGGAAATAAAATTCTAACCTCTTTTTACTGTCAAGTCTTGTTTTCCAGTCCACTATTACTTCCACTTTGGTTAATTGTTTTAACTGGCAAAGATAATCAACATTAACACTTAAATTGTAAAGGAAATTTCATATGCAAGGATATTTCAATAAGAAACCCTAAATTCACCTCACCAAAACTTATTCAACTGTTTAGTTCTATTCTCCCTTGGCTTTAATTGAATTTCTGCACATTTAATCACTGATTTAAATTGATAAATCTAAAAATTAACTTAATAGCATTTTACATCTAATAAATCAAATTTTCATTAAAATTAAAACATGGAACTTATAACCCTTTCCTCCTCTTTCACTGCCGTTGATTCTAAATCACAGTTTTGAGTAGTCTTCCGTTTCTCTTTTTTGATTTTCATTAACAAAAATATCATGCTATTGCTTTAAATACAATTTAAATTTCTATATATAAACAAATTTATTGAAACAAAATCCCAAACTTACCTTGATTGCTGGGTTTAGCCTCTCCCCTACATGAAGCCACTCAGTTCGACTCTTCCTGCACGACCAAAGCTGCACAAAGCTTCTTTCCTGCACGAAGCCCGCTCCTTCCTTCCGTTCGAACCTGAACAAGACACAAGCAATGGCGCTCGCAAAACTACGACTTTGGTTCTCTCCTTCCCGCACAATGTCTTTTTTCCCTCAGCTATGACACGTGACAACACCTTGGCTTCCTTCTTCCTTCTCTGGTGTCATCCCACCTTATACAAGCACCAACACATGGTGGTGACGCTTTTTCTACACTTATTTGGCTAAAGTTTGAGCCGCCCGTTCTTTTTTTCCTTCTTCTTCTATCTCTTTGCTCTCTGACAATCACATTGTTCTTGTTTTGCCTTCGTGCGCGACACGTCGTCTGAGTGCACATGCTGCTTCAGTCTCGTCTCCCTTGGTTCAGACGCACACCACGATCTCTCTTGTTTAACTTTCTTTTCTCCTTCTTTTCCTTCTTCCTTCGCATTATGCCTCTCTGCGTCTTGGTTTCTTCTATGATTCAAATGCGACTGTTTAATAATCTCCTAAAGATGAAACTGCTGAGACTGCTGTCCCTATTCATGCTAACACCATCAATTAGAATTTTTTTTAAAATTATTATTATTATTATTATTTTAGTTATTGCATAACTTGTGATTATTAACAATATAAAGAGTGACATGAATGTCACAATTTAAGGTTTGGACACTCCTGTTTCAAAAGGAAATAAACTTTTAAGTGGTTTAAATGTAAATTTTAAGTTTAGGTGGCCAAAATGTTATATTTAAAATTTTGAGTGGTTGGTATGTAAAAGCCCATTTAAGGTTATAGATTGTGCAAAAGAAAACCAAATTCCCTATGGGTGTTTTTTATCCACATCATTTCACATGCACAATGTGTTATGGCTTTGCTTGATGTCATAGTGCTTCATCTAGCCTTCCTTATTTGTTTCTTATTTTTCTATACGACCAAGTTACCTTTCACAAATATGTAGTACTAAAATATAAATTTTTTATGAAGTGATAAAGTGTACTCAATATCTGAAAAAACTTACAACAAGATGACCATTTTTAGTGCTTAATAGTTTTTCTATATGAATAAATTTCTCTGACCCATGTGCACTTCAAGGCAAGAATCAATTGATCAGTTTGACTAGACAATTTGGCCACACAACCCGAAAAGGGGACCTACGCTAGCTAGTTCCACGAAATGGATCAACCCATCCATTTGGCCGGTCAAGATAGCAGACAGATCAAGCTAAAACACCTTTAATAGATCTAATGGCAAGTTCTACCAGAGTTCGGATATACTTCTTCGATTCTAAGACACGATGCATAGGTCACGCCTGGCTATAACAGTATGTATACTAGACCATACTATGTGCTGTGGACATTGCATTCTTTATGTCACGCAATATGTAGATGCCCAAGGAAAGTCTAAGTTATGAATAGATGTTGCCAAAAATGGGGTAAATGGGGACAAAAATGTAAGGGTTTTCACGTGAAGATCAACCAAAAAATTCATAGAGACTTTACTCTTTAATTTCTTCCCTCCTTTCTTCCTCATCTTTGCTCTCTTCTTAAGGCTTTCTCTCATAACACAGTTCTTTCCTAAAGATTGGATCTAACATTTTCCTAGTGATTTTTTTTATATACCTTAGTATACGTAGAACATTTTCTATTTTCTTTTTTTTTTTGGAGTTTGCATATGTTGACTTGCGACTCCTACGAGAAAGGTGTCTGATCTAGTGATTGTAAGGTATGGCAATTGGAGTTTGCATATGTTGACTTGCAACTCCTACGAGAAAGAAGGTGTCTGATCTAGTGATTGTAAGGTATGGCAATTTAATCACCCATCTCTTATAATGAAAAGTGTTCTTAATTCTTTTTTCTTTATTGGCAATATTTTGTGCGTCAATAGGCGTGGCAGTAGATTTGCAATTTAGAAGATCTGTTTCCTCAAGGTTGGTGACATTTTTCTTAAGACGGAAACTGTCTTTACTATGGGCAAATCTATGCCAAAAAGTATCTGGGATGACCCAACTTTTCTGTCATAAAACACTTTTGTGGATAATGTTTTGTCTTAGTAAGATTTGCCAATTTAACAAAGTCAAATGAGCTGTGTTTGATGAATGTAGAGTGATTTGTTATGTCATGAAAGCTAACTTCAGCATGAACTTTGTAAAACTTATCAAATAAAACTTGAGTACTTTCCTTTAGCACATGGATGGCCTTTTTGACCTTACATTTTTCGTCTCCTTTCAGCACTGTACTTCATTGGTTACTCCATTTAAATGGATTTAGTGTGATCACCCTAATGAAGGTATTATTCACGTCCATTTGTGGTAATGGCGAACCTTGATTCTTGGCAGGCAATAAACAAAAGGATCCAAATGAAGTAGGGTCTTACAATTGGGGAGGTGAGAAAGTAGTTGATCATATTGATTTGAGTAAAATCTATAGCAACCAAACATGCTTTGTATCTTTCAAAATAGCCATTCTGATTAAATTGTCCATGTAAATTGATAACAAAATTAACCAACCCGTAATAACAGAAGCAAGTTTTATAAAACAAACAACAAGGGTTAATCAAGACTCTAGCGGGGTTGAAAGAAAGACAACAAACATCCAGGGAGTGGTATCTGAGGGAAGAGGCGGTGACTGAGTAGTAGGCGGTGGGTTAGGCTAAAGGTGGAGGCGGCTAGGTGTAGCAGGAGAAGTTGGGGCTAGTGGTTTGAATCAGAAAAGGCGAGAGGGGGGGAACGAGGTGGATCCTCAGAATGCTGTGAGGAGGCGTAGGGAAGAGGAGGTTGCAGGGTAGTTGGAATAGATGTGGGGGGAAGGAGGAAGTAGGGCTGGGGCTAGGTGCAAGGGGAAGAAAGGGGAGAGGATTGGTGGCTACTTGCTGGAAGGACTAAAGAGGAGGAGGAGGACGAGGAGGAGGAGGACGGTGATGAAGACTGATATATTAGGAGTTAGTTTGTTTGATGTTTGTTTTTTTTATTTTTATTGGTTGTTATTTGTTGTTGTTTTAAAACTGTTGTAGTAAGAACTTTAATTTTAATGATGTGTTGTGGACCTAATTTGTAATAGTAATTGTAGATTTTTACTTTTTCTACATTTTTAGTATTTTTCAGTTTTTGTTTCTGTTTTTAATT
>NW_018165420.1:41021-47050 GCF_001263595.1 Phalaenopsis equestris
GGGGATGCAAGCACAACACCCTATTGTTGGAGCTAGAAAAGGATGGAGGTAGGAGGCTGGGGAACTGCTGGCTGGCTGGCGGCTGTAAGCTGGTAGGGGAAGTATCAGAAGGAGGGAATCAAAGTGGAATAGCCACCACCTTGGAACAAAATAAAATTGGAGGACCACCTGCGCTCAGATACAACCCTAACAAGGGAAAAAAATGTCTATAGCTAGCAATTTGAAAACAAAACATAACCTAACCCAAAACTTAGCAAAAACACATTAATAGAGAATAGATAGGCGGGTAAAAAAAAAAGGAGGGTGAAACTTGGGCTGTAAGTTCCGCCCAAAGGAAGCAGCTAATCTAGCCTCCTGCTGGATCGAGACTCTGCTGGACTTGAGCCCTTAGTCAGTTCAATATCAGTCTCCCAAGGTTGGGAAATGTTCAACTTCATCCATCGATGTGTCTACATATTTATAATACAACGTTAGGTGGACGACATTGAACGTGGCTGAAACATTGTAGTCGCCAGGCAGATCGATCTTGTAGACATTATCATTCAACTTTTGGAGTATTCTGAATGGTCCGTCTGTTCTAGGCTTGAATTTTCCGATTGTTTCTACCGAAAATCTCTCTTTCTTCAGTTGGATCCACATGAAGTCTCATTTTTTAAAGGTCACATTTTTCCGTGCCTTGTTCGCCTATGTCTAGTACTTGCAATTTTGCATGGCGACCTCATTTTCGACTTCCTCATGGAGCCTTTGAATCTTGTGCACCCTTCTACATCATCGCTAATCTCTAACGTCAGCAGGAGGGGTACCAATTCTAGTGGAGTGAGAGGGTTGCCCCGTACACGACCTTAAATGGGCACGACCCGTGGTTTGGCTTACTGATCGGTTGTATGCAAACTCGATCTGAGCGAGAATCAAATACCACTGGATGATATTCTTCCCAATAGAACATCACAGCAGATTTCCAAGACTCTTATTTACTACTTCTGTCTGACCGTCCGTCTTGGGTGCGCTGCCGAACTGAATTAAAGCTTAGTGCCTCATTTTCCCTACAACATCCTCCAGAAATGGCTGAGAAACTTGACGTCCCTGTCTGACGTGATGGGCCTAGGCATCCCATACAGTTTCACAATTTATCTGAAGTATAAATCGACAATAAGCGAGGCATTCAATGTCTTGTGGCATGGTATGAAATTTGCCATCTTTGAGAATTGATCCATGTAACCATGTCTGAATACACATGTCACTGTGTCCTCGGAAGTTCCATCACAAAGTACATGCTAATCCCAACCGTGGTTCCTCAGGTATTGGTAAGGGGGTGTATAACCTGATATTTTTCCTCTGATTTCTGCCATATGACAAATCCTGCACTATCTGATTTGTCACTCTACATCTCTCGCTAGTCGGGGCCAGAAGAAGTGTTCTCTCAATACTGTGAGAGCCTTGTCTTTGCCAAAATGCCCTGTGAGGTCTCCACTGTTGCTCTCCCGAATGTTGGACTCCCTCAACGAACGTCTAGGAACGCACAATTTACTCTGGTAGAACAAGTAACCCTTGACTCTGTAGTATTGTCCATTGGGTTGCTCCTGACACTATTCTCAAACTTTCTCAAAATTCTTGTTCGTCTCATAAAGCTCCTTTAATACCTCAAAAACCATGACGCGAGCCTTTATTGCAGTGATCACGAAGTGTTGGCAACTCAGTGCATCTACACGGTTTTGAATCCCTAGCTTGTGCTTAGGCACAAATCGGAAAAATGCCAAGAATTTTTGCCCAAACCGTGTCGATCCTTCAATTTACTCTGATTGCTCAAGAATTGCAAGGCTTCATGTGCAGCGTGAGCTCACTTTTCAGCAGGTAATGACTCCAGTGCTTAAGAGTTATCATGTTAGTGTAAAACTCCTTGTCATATGTCGAGTATTTCCTTATCGAGTAATATAGCTTCTCACTTAAAAAGGCGATGAGGTGTCCTCCTTGGCTCAGTACTGCTCCTATCTCTATGCTGGATGCATCACACTCCTGAATGAAAAGGATGGCTTGTCTCAAACTTTCTCAAAATTCCTGTTCGTGTCATAAAGCTCCTTTAATACCTCAAAAACCATGACACGAGCCTTTATTGCAGTGATCACGAAGTGTTGGCAACTCAGTGCATCTACACGGTTTTGAATCCCTAGCTTGTGCTTAGGCACAAATTGGAAAAATGCCAAGAATTTTTGCCCAAACCGTGTCGATCCTTCAATTTACTCTGATTGCTCAAGAATTGCAAGGCTTCATGTGCAGCGTGAGCTCACTTTTCAGCAGGTAATGACTCCAGTGCTTAAGAGTTATCATGTTAGTGTAAAACTCCTTGTCATATGTCGAGTATTTCCTTATCGAGTAATATAGCTTCTCACTTAAAAAGGCGATGAGGTGTCCTCCTTGGCTCAGTACTGCTCCTATCTCTATGCTGGATGCATCACACTCCTGAATGAAAAGGATGGCTTGGAGTTCAACCCAATTGCTTTCCCAATGAAGAGGGTGTTGTTCCACAACCATTCACCAAGAACATCATCTAGCCTTGGATGTCGGAGGTCAGATGTATCATCATTGAAAGTGATAATGCTAATTTCATCAATTACAGGAGGGACACGATGGCTCAGAAAACTTGGATGGATCATCCGGAGCGATATCATACTTTTGCTGTTTGCTACTTCTTTTACAAGTTCCTTTTCAGTTCCTTTTCACTTTGTACATCGAGAGCTCAACTAAGCTGCTCATTTTTATGCCCAAAGGGTTCTTAGTCATAGTTTTTCTTTGACTTGGTCCTTGAATTTTTGGAGCTCTTTTCCATTCTCCAAGATAACATAGCCGCTTTTGTACAAGTCTGTGGGTTTTTTTTTGTACTTTTTTGTACTACATTTTATGTTTAATGCAATATGCACTCTTCACGAATTCATCAAACTCTACCTCGAACAACTGCTTGAAATTTGGTAATGCCAAGACTGACGCTTGGGTCGCCTTCTCATTGAGTGCACTAAAACTAGTCTGAGTTGCTTCTGTCTACTTGATTTTGTCTCTCTTCAAAAGTTTTGTTAGAGAGACGTTGATGGTACTAAAGCTCCTGATAAATTTCCTATAAAATGACAGTTAGTCCTTGAAATTGTATCAACTCATTGAATGACTGCGATGCGGTCCAGCTCATAATGGCCTCTATTTTTGTCAGATTAATCTGAATTTCTGCACTAGACACGATATAACACAAAAAACATACTTGGTTGTCATAAGTGATTTCTTTGTATGGGCATATAATTTCTCTGTGCACAATACCTCGAATACTGTTCTCAGGTGCTGTAAGTGTTCCTTATCCGATCGCCTGCACACCAGAATGTCATCAAAGAAGAACACAAATTTTTCAATGTCAGCCCGAAATGCCTGATTCATTAACCTCATAGAAGTGCTGGGCACATTTGACAAGCCGAAGGGCATAATGGTCCACTCATATAAACCATCTTGTGTCTTGAACGCGTTCTTCCACTTATCTCCTAGACTTATCCCGATCTGTTGATACCCACAGCGTAAGTTGTTCTTAGAAAACATGGTGGCTCGGTGCAACTGTTTCAAAGATTGTCCAGGCAAGGTATGAAAAATTGGTATTTGATGATAATCTTATTGATACTACTGCCAATGTACATCCCGCACGAACCGTCCTTGGGTACCATTAATACGGGAACAACACACGAACTGACACTCTATCTGACCAACCCTCTCGAGATGAGATCCTATACTTGTTGCTGTAATTCGTCGTAGTTTGCAGGTCTTAGGTGGACCAATTACTGATCCTGGTATGCGATCTATGGCACGCTGGATGTCTCTCAACGGTGGTAGTCCTTCTGGAAGTCTGTTGGTCATCACACCTTGGAAGTATTTGTTGTAGTGGTTGTAGTGGTGTTGTTATCTCATTCTCCTCTTCGTTTCCCTCTAGTAGGACTAATGTTAGTGCCACTGGAGCATCCCAAACTGACTGCATGAAGGTGATTATTGGTACTAACACCTCCTCTGCATCATCTACACCTATCGTATTCTTCACATGCAACAACATGATGTGTTTCCCATCATTTTTAAATAGGTAAGTATTTATGAAACCGTTGTGCTTAGTTTTGCGGTAGAACATCCAAGGTCTCCCCAAAAGAATACGACATGCTTCCATTGGAATCCAAATGCACCACACTTGCTCTTGCAATTGATCCCCCATTGAAAGTTCGACCTAACATAGTTGATCCACGCGTATCTCATTTCCTTTCTTCAATCAGATAAGTGAGTAAAAATGGAGATGTTTCTGCATGGCCAATCTCAATTTCTTCTCTATTAGTGTGGACACCACATTTTCACAACTCCCACCTTCGATGATCAAAATGCAATCCTTTCCCTTTATTGTACACTTGTTGCGAAATATACTGCCTCAACCTTGATTGATCTCTCACCGACTCTGGCTAAAGAACTCTCCGTATGGCTGAAATGTCTCCCTCGCCCCCTTAGACCTAAAGTTCTTCCTCTGGACTATCCTTTGACTCATTATCCACCTTCTTGACGAGGCCCTGATCTATGAATGTGACACATCTGCTCGTGGGGCAGCTGCAGGCTATGTGTTGGTAGTCTTGACACCTTAAACACCTTTTGACAGGCATTGTACTGGAAGAGCCGCCCCTTTCCAACTTCTTTCTACTTTGATCTGTTTTGTCATTCCCCTATCTTGCCTTGCTAACTCCTCCTGAGCTACCTTTGTTGGTCACGGTAGTTGCAGTTAATTGTTTGACTGAAGGCTGCTGCCTAAATGGCAATTGCCTGCTCTGTTTTGTTTGTCTTTCCACTTTCAAGGCTATAATTTGAACATCTTTGTTCAATATTATTGTAACTGCACAACATTACTAATAGTGAGCTTTAGGCCCCTCGGTACTGGGCTATCGTGTGCTCCTCTGGCTCAATTAACTCACATTTCATCTGTAATTTGTCAAACTGAGTTCTGAACTTCTCCACTGAATGGTTCTCTGTTGCAAGTGGATTCTCAGATTCGTGTCCTGGAGGTAATGAGGTGGAGGATATTTATTCCGCATTATTTTTTTCATCTTTTCCCCACTTGGTAATTTTATCTCAGCTTTTTCTTTTTCTTTGTATTTGTAAGTTCTTCCATGAAAAAGAGATGCTTTTTTTCATGTTGACAGCTGTTAATTTCACTCGCTTATCCTCTGAAACCTGATATTTAAAGATTCACTTAGTAGATTGCAGCCAGTCAATAAACTCTTTTGGATCATACTCCCATCAAAATTTGGTAGATCCATGTTGATGCCGAAGTTTTTGTGTCCTCCATATTTGTGCTTCTCTTTTGACCTCCTCTGATATTGAATTCTGAAGCGACATGGCTGGAATTCTTCGTCACTACTGTCTTCCCTCTGAAACGGGCATTTTATCTCCCCTTAGACTCTTCAAATCACGGTTGAGGGTAATCTTTTCTTTGGTTCCATCATCAATTTCCATAAACCTCTGTTGAAGCTGACGAAATTTCCTTTGTGTCTCGTCTGAGGTAGTTTCCGACATCTATCTCTGTGGTGACATGATTAGGGTTTGGATTTGGAAGGGGTGATTGAGGATAGAAAAGAAAAAAAATTTTGGTGGTGGGGTAAGGAGGATGCTAAGAGACCCTAGGATAAAATTAGGGTTATGCTAGCTCTGATACCTTTTTTCGAGAAATCGGAGAAGATTTTTGGAAATTTCAGATATCAATCTTAAACATAATTATTTTAATTAATTTTAATTAAACATAATTATTCCTTAATTCTCCCTTAAGCACATGACACTGTTTTTAACCAACCTAACCTATGCATTATCTGCGTCGATTAGGGAAATTTTCCATCATAAACTCTCAAATTTCTCCTCCTCTCCTGATGCTCTTCTCCCTCCCTCTCGTTTCGTTTGGCAAAAGATAGGGGAGAGGGAGCTGCGATCGTGGCAAGCCCATAGAAGGGGCGAGCAAACCTGGTAAGTCGCGACCTACTCCTCTT
>NW_018165420.1:47804-52517 GCF_001263595.1 Phalaenopsis equestris
TTCCCTATTTTCTCTTCCTTTCCCCTTTATCTGTGGGGTTTGATGCGGCAGAAAGCCGGTCTTCCGTGAACTCTCCCGCTCAGAGCACTGCAGTAAGGGGCTGACGGGCGAGCAATAAACCGAGGAGCCCCTAGGTGTCACAGTTCGAAATTTAGGGCTCCAGGACAAATTATGTAAGTGCGAATCCCTATTTCACGCTGTTCGAGACTTCCCTTTTCTTTCTATTGCTTTCATTGTGTTTTGCCTCTTTTTTGTGCTTTTTCTTTTCTGGTAGTTGTCAGAGGCGCTGACTGTGCGTCGGAAGCGTTGAATGTCTTTTGCGAGCTTCCAAAAGGGTTATACCACGATATTGGCGTAGGATAAGTGTAGTTGAAGGTGATAGAAAGTAAATTTGACGATTTTGTAGAAATTTTGGCCACCAAGAAAGCCGCTTAAGGTTTGTTTTGGAAGATTAATCATACTTTTGAGCTACATCTTTTTAACTAATACAATATGAATTTCTAATTCGTTTAAGATTTTAGGTTGGTTACGTGAGGCAATGAGTTCAAGTCGAACATGTAGAAGATCCTCGTAGGACACCTCGTAAATCCAGGTAAATAATTATATGCTAATATAAGAAGAATAATTTAATTAACAGTAATTACTTAAATCTTAAAGTTTAATATTATATTTTATTAGTTTTTAATCTCAACATTAAAGTCACCGCAATCTTCAACTAATTATTGATGATTAAGAGTTTACTGTGGGCATTTCTAAATTTCAAGAATCATCTTTATCTTAGATTGTATATTTGACTTCATGTTTGTCCTAGTTTAATCTGATTCTTCATATTATTAGGTAGGAAAAAAATATGCAAGATAAACGTGATAGAAAAAAATGCGCATGCATTAAAGATATGCACGAGATGAATGATATTTAGATAGACATTATATGTAAGAAAGACATGTAAGAAAGATATGCACTATACAATAGATATATATGGGATAGATATAAGCAAGAGATATGTATTAGATAGATTTATGAATGATATGAAAGATATGCTTGATAAATAGTTGTACAACAGAATAAATATGCATGTTAGTAGATGCATAAGAATGTCTCAGAATAATGTATGAAGAATGAAATAGCTTATATGCGAATGTTTACATATGCATGTTCAGAGGAGGATTTCATTCCTTAATGGTATAGGCAGGGGACACCAGTGTACCCGTGCGCACAGTGTTTTCTTACCACTCAAGAAAATTCTGATCGTTAGATTACCAAGCGATGTGCTGACGAGATAATATTGGTCAGATGCGAGTAGATCAGAGCTTACCTTCCCAGATAATTGTAATGTTTACATGATTAACTGCTGTGTCGCGAGATAATATCGGTCAGGAGCAGGTAATAGCCTTTTCACCCTAGACATTTGCGATGTGTAGATCGCTAACCGCTTTGCTGATGGGAGCCGACGGGACAATATCGGCCAATGATGTGTTAGGTTTGTTGACAATGATCATCACAGAGACAAATGTGTATGTAAAGTATAATGTAAAAGTAAATTTAAAGTAAATGCTTATAGTATATTGAGTATATTAATTTAAAATGTTATTGATGCATGTATTAGCATATATCAGATTGCTTAAGATATATATCATGTTGTTTATAGATCGGCTCGGTCGGTCATTTTGGGTTGGTTTGATCGTTTGACCACCTTTGATCAGGTTGGCCGTTTTTGGTTGTTTTGACTGGTCGACAACCGTTGGCCGGTCCAGTCTGTCATTTTTTTTGGCTACATTTGAATGATGCATGATTGCATTTTTGTGTGCATTATTTTTTGCGTGGATTATGTTGGAATTTTCATACCCGCATTTGCACCTTAATGTGCATCTATGAGCGTATGTTCTCGTACGTTCATATTTGGTATTTGCGCCCCTTTCGTGTACAATACTTTGTACACTCACTTCTTGACATTTTCACATATCATTGTGTGCTATGATATGCATGCTCGCATTTGCATTCATATCTTGTTGCATGTCCTTTTGCATGACATCTTGTATGCCATATCTAGCATGCTTCAGATCTTGACATGAGCTTTTGTTTCTACATGTTTATGTTGAACATTTACATGTCGTGTGAGGGGGTTTTTTTGCATATCAAGCCTACCCAGTATGTGACTCTCCCTATCAAGGCTCATGCTATCTCGTTTCCTATGACATCATCCATATGTGCCATAGACATGACACATTGTGTTGCTTAGCATGAGTTATGCTATCTAGCCCCTGAGCCCATCTAGTGCACATTGTATGTTCACTTGGGTGTATGATTCTCAACTAGCATGGGTTATACTCTCTGGACTCTGAACCCATCATACCACCTAGTATTCATGACATCATTTGCTTTGCAACGAGTCTATCACTTGTATGAGCATACTTTGTGTGCATTCTTTCATCACACATTGATCGTGCTTGCCACTTGCATGAACTGGTTCGATCGTTTCTCGGGCAAGGTGTAATTCCTCTTCGTGGTGTCCTGCACCTAAAAACCTCATGCCATTTGTGTATATTATTTTGCACTAGTGCAACATATGTCTGCCATTTGCATAACATCTGGGTTGCATCTCGGGCGAGGTGTAACTTTTCTTTGAGGTGTCCTGTACCCGATGCACCTAGTCTGCATTTGTCGTATGAGTTCCTCAATTTGCATTGTCATTTTGCACATTTGCATGTGCATAACCATGTTGCTTTGATGGCAGATTGACCCTCTTAGATGAGTGACCCGTTGTTGGTCACGATGCTTTAAAGAGTATTGCTCACGAGGATTTATCAATGAACAATGCAAGTTATTCATCGTTATCAGCATGCGTATGTTTGTGCTATGATTCCAAGTGATCTAATAAGTGCCACTTAGACTTTTCTTTCCTTAGGACTTGTTTTAAAAATATAAAAAAATATATTTTTATTACTTATATGCATTATGTTTTGAAACCTATTTTAAAATTTTTGCATTTTAAGCTTAGTTCATACATAAGACCACTCTTTTAAAAGCCTTTATGTGGATTAAACTTTCATTTAGTAACACCTCTTTGAATTCTTAGATGCTTAGGATAGTGCCGGGGTCAGTGACACCATCAAAATCGTACGTCAGCCTTTACCCACACTTTTGCACACCTTAGTTGTATGACCAGGCTACCTTGTTTTAGATGCTTGCTAGACTAGGGCTAAGGTGTAGTTAGTCTTTTTTAATGTGTTAGCTATTGTCGATGGTTTGTGCCTGATCAAACATTTTTATGATGTTTTTTATGTGTTTACTTGGTGTGAGACATGCACACTAGTATATTTAGAGGCGATTACTTTGCAGGGTGCCATGTTTAACAGAAAGGAACATTAATGATTTAAATTAACTCATTTTTGCAGGCACTGTTAGCTCTCCTCCCACCGAACATGACCTATTTTATGTTACATGATATAACCCGTGCAACCCATATTTTGCAGGTCTAGTCTTTCTTTATGGACATTTCATATGTACATTTTAGAGTCCATTAGGCTTGAGTTTGTGTCAGCAATACCAACACGAGTTTCGAGGCTGTTGATGTACAAACCACAAGACGAGGGCCAGGAACAACTTGCTCGTGCCCTGCGCATTACTTTTGAATCTCATTTGATGTATAGAATTAGGACTAAACATTTATATACGGAGTCTAACCTTTTTTTTATTTTTTGGAATATGTACCAACTCAGTGGCATCGGTCTGTTCTTATTATTTTTTCCATGACTTTCTCTACTTTTCTACTGTGTGCTAACTTTTCACTTTCTTGTGCCAACAACTATAAAGTTTTTTATGTGATGATTCTTTGTTTAACCTATGCTCAATTACCCTCTCACATAATTTTAAACTATGACACATCAACTTAATTATAGAGGAATTAAGTTGATATGTCATACTTTAAAATTTTGGGAGAGGGTAATTGAACATAGGATGTAATCAATTTGGATTTATGTTGGGCAGGTCTACTATGGAAGCTATAATTTTATGGAGAGGATTGCTGGAGAACTTAAGAGATAATAAGGAGGATCTACATTGATTTTTATTGATTTAGAAAAAGCTTACGATAAGGTTCCAAGAGATATCCTTTGGAGAGTTCTTGAGAAGAAAGGTGTTGATATGATTTATATTCAAGCCATTAAAGATATGTGTACTAGAGTTGTTACTTGTGTTCGCACTGAAGGAGGATTGACCAAATATTTTCCTATTTATGTTGGATTACATCAGGGATGGGCTTTAAACCCATATCTTTTTGCTTTAGTTATGGATGGTCTTACTGGACAATTATAGGAGGATGTACCTAGGTGTATTCTTTTTTGCTGATGATATCTTCTCATGGATAAGACAAGAGAGAAAACCCAGGAAAAACTTGAATTATGGAAGTCTACATTGGAGTCTAAAGGCCTTTATTTGAGTAGAACTAAAACTGAATACATGGAATGTAATTTTTGTAGTATTAGCTCTAGTGATAGAAGTGTAACTTTGGGTGATCAAATTATTAAAAGGTGTGAACTATTTAGAAAAGTGCCACTTAGGATGAGCGGAAAATTTTATAAGATGGTTGTGAGACCTGCAATGCTCTATGGCACTGAATGTTGGCCCCTTAAAAGAGCAGCATAATCCTAAGTTAAGTGTTGCCGAGATGAGAATGGTTAGGTAGATGAGTGGCTTTACACTTAGAGACAAAAT
>NW_018165420.1:55927-89172 GCF_001263595.1 Phalaenopsis equestris
AAGCCCTCCCACGATCCTCAGAGGTAATGCTCACTCACGTCCTGCGTTTTTCTCCTCGGGTAGGAGAGGCTTCATATTCATTCCAAGAAGTTTCTTGAATCGATCTACAATCATCATAAAACAAAGTCGCTGACTTTGTTATGTCTAAGTCTGCTCCCCTACAAAATCAATGCTCACTTTCATCCAAGATTACTCTAAAATACATGCATCATTTCAAGGACTATCGCGATAGAATAAGTTTCCATCATTTTTTAGCACAATCAGAGTTGGAGCTACATATAGACGGGTATCCTACAAACAAGTCTTGGGCCATTAAATCTGTAATTTGCTTTCCCACTCTTCATACTTGATTCAGTGCATTCGATAAATAAATTTGTCTGGAGAAACCGATTCTGAAATGAAATGTATGGCAGGCTGGATCACACTCAAGGGTTTCTAACAACTCCTTTAATAGGTGCTGTTCCTTTTCATATAGAGTCTTTGGACTCACTATATTCTTGGTTAATCAATTTTAATCCTATTGTAATATCTCAATTATGCTTTTCTTGAATCATTGCTATCTCTCTCTTGTCAGCTGAAGATTGAGATTCCTTTTTGACGTATTCATTCTCTCCTATATCATTGTCAATTCATTTTTGACGTATTCATTCTCTCCTATATCATTGTCAATTTCTTCAAATGCTCTCTACACAGTGGATGGAATTGCCTTCCTGTTTGGCCAATAGGACGCCACTTGGCCAAAACCATGACACTTGAAATATTTACTAGCAGGGATGGCTTTGGGAGTATCTGTGGCCTCCACCTTTTTTCCAGGGTTCATCTTCTGGCTGGGTCGGCTTGGGTGTTCCACTAGGTGTACTCTTGTTACCTAATCCGATGATTGAACTCTATTTGAATGGTGGTGTGGACCTGATCATAGTACTATGTTCTCTCTCTACCTTTAGGGCTAGGGGTCTAGACATCTTGTAATGTCCAATAAAGCTGCAATTATACGACATTGCTAATGGATAATCTTTATCCCCTCAAATATCAAGTTATGATGTTCTCCTTGGGCTCCACTAGCTCACACTTCAACATAAGTTGCTCGAACTCAGTTATGTACTCCTCTACTGAGGTATCTTGTTGCTATAAGTGATGAAGTCTCAAGAATATGATTTTGGCTTTAATGAACTGGTAGTTATTTACATTGTATTTCTCATTTCATCTTTGGTTCAGGTAATGATTTTACTTCTCCCTTCTTGTTGTCAAAGGATCTTCAAGTTCTCCCACCACAAGGAAGCATTATTTCTAAGCTTGATGGTTACAATTCTAACTCTTTTATCATGAGGAATGAATTTTTACTCAAAAATTCATTTCAGTTTTTTGGAGCTACTTGATAAACTCATCCCGATCCATACAGCTGTCAAAATCTAGTAAATCCACCTTTACTTCAAAGTACCGATTTCTCTGATATTCCATACCAAATCACTGGGTTATTGGCCCTTTAGGATTGTAACTGCTTGCTGGAAGGGACTTATGTCTTTCTCTTGCTCTAGCAAGTCACCATCGTGGCTATGGGTGCCCTCATTAGAATATCTCCTTTCAAAGGCACTGAACCCTTGTTGTAGTTGAAGAATTTTTTAACTGTATATCCTTCATAGTAAGCTCTTGGGCGACGTCTCTGCAAATTTCCCCTTTGCAACCTCTTGTCCTTTTTTCCTAATCAGGTTTTTCGGCGGAAGTAGGATTACAAATCAAATGTTGGTCATGGGCTTAGATTTTGGTGGTGGGTGTTGGGGTGATTTTTAGTGGAGATAGGAAAGTTGAATTTTTGAGATTTTAGATTTAGGGCTAGAAATTATGTTAGGGATGATTAGGGTATTGACTTGGTTGATGATTACGTTAGATGGAGTTTTGGGTAGGCATAGGAACAAAATATTCCTGAAAATTTAGGATTTGCTGGGTTTGATGCCAGATTATACTGTTCTAGGCCACCTAGAAGGTGTGACGGAATAAAAAAATGTGTTGGGGAAGTTGTTGCGTGGGTAACAAGATAGGGAGGATGGAAGGCAGCTGAAATTCCGACGTGAATGACACCGGGACAATGAACCTGAACGGAAAACAACAGCTTTCCTGCTGTGAACAGCAATTTGCTCCAAGTTGGACAATATAGGAGGCCTTTGAACGTCCAAGAGAAATCACAACTTTGATCTTATTAGATTATATACATATAACATGAAGGAAATCCAAAGATTCACTGATAGAAAAATAAGCAGAAAGCGTCTCTAAATAACATAACAAAGCTAAGAAAGAGAAACAAACATATAAATAATATTCTCTCTAGAAATAAAACTAATTAGAAAGAAAATGATATGAAATAAGCCTCGAAAAGGAAAATGTTTATATTGAATTTGACAAGGGGACAGAGAATCCTATAAACTGGCTTTCACGGGGTGGGACTCATGACCAACCCCATCCTGCTTTTGTGGGAACTCCCGCAAAACTGGGAGGTGATCATGTTTGGCGTCAATCAAACTAATGTGGAAGGAATACAAAGAGAAAGAAGGTAACATGCCTAGAAGCTATGCAAAATGGCTTGCAAAAACTTGAACTTCTCATAAAACATTCAATACAAATAAATAGAGGATGATTCGCTTTTCAAACTATAAATTATTTTGATAAGGCTAATGATGATGATGTATGTGAGTTTATATATTTGGATGCCATTTACAGGTTTGCGCTCAACTTATACATAGAGAATGTTTTTTCGTACATTATGCATTGGTTGCCATTGATAAGAAGTGAAAAATTCTTTGATAGTTGAAACTATGATATTAAGGAAAAGATTTCAATGCACACATAGTATAAACTATTTATTAAATTAAACCATATTTATGATACAAAATGTTTTTAAGTATATTCTTTTGCATCATATCCTCATGTTATCATTTTTTTTTTATCTTATTGCGGGGAAATATTCCCTTCTTTCTTATGTACTTATTCATCTTTTGTAAATGTAATTTATATTAGTTTTATAGAAATGACAGACTTGTCCCACCAAGGCCTTCTACTGGAATTTCTGCTAGTAGAATTCTGGTACCTGTAGGAATACTTAATTTTTCATTATCTGCAGACCTCTGGTGCTAGTATCATCACAGATCAGCTTTCAATAAATGACTGCACTCGTCTCTTTCATCATCCAATTGGATCAATTCATAGAGAAACTTAAGAGAAAATTACTATATACGTTCTTACTCCAATAGGTAAAATGGTATTATATTTATAGTCTAAGTTGTAAGCCCAGAATAGGAAGAAAGCAAAAATTTGGGCATGACCAATCTGATGTTAAGGAGGACAACACTCAGCTAAATCTTGTATGATAGGCAGAAGAATAGCTGGTGTTAGGCTGCAATGCAGGTAGAGATGCAGGTAGCAGTTGGCAGGCCCGGTGTGATCTGGCATAAGGTAGGAATAGGCAGGTTTCATCTTGAATTGAGTTGGTGAGAGTTGATTGTAGGTAGGCTGTTGGATGAGTTGATTTTAGCCAAGGTTTGATTGCATGAAATGGAATTGATGAGTTGATTTTAGCATTTTCATACCTCTCTAGCTGGAAAATGTTGTTACCATTCCCAACTTGGAAGCATGGTTTTCAGTTGTGATTCATTAAGTGTTTTAGTAAGGATATCTGCAATCTAAAGTTTTGTTGATGTATAATTAACATAGATGATTTCTCGTTCAATTTTCTTCTTTATGTAGACCAATCAATATTAACATGCTTGGTCATATCATGATGGACAAGTTGCTTAGACATATTAATTATAGTTTGATTATCTGACATCATTGTTTGAGGATATGTAATTGAAATTTCAAACCTTTGAGAAGATGTTTAAGCCGCACACCTTAATGAATTTCTTATAAATTTCATGAGCCATGGCCCTGCTACTTCACTGCTCTAAGCTACAACGGAGTATTTTTTCCCCATGTAACTAAATTTTCTTTTATAAATTAGCAAGAACTAGATGTGGATTTATGATTTTTTAATGATCTAGCCTTATCAACATCAATGAATAATTTTCTATTTTTGGTTCATTCTCGCTTTGAAAAATAACTCTTTTTCTAGTTCCTTTTTAAGAGATCTTGTAAAACCATTTATAATATTAAGATGTTGCTTTATGGGGTTATTCATAAATTGACTAACAACAGTAATAGAAAAGCAAATATTGAGTTTAGCGGGACATAGGTGGATCAAGTCTTTCTAATAACAATTGGTACCTTATTTTTTCTATTGGGTTTGAGTCTTTTTTAATTTCAACTTTGTTTATTGTATCCATTGGTGTATTTGTAAGTTTACACCCATAGATGTAAGGTTCTTTTAATATGCTTAATTTCAATTTTAAGCATATATCCCTTGTTTGATCTCACTATTTCAATGCTTAAAAAATATCTTAATAAACCAAGTTTCTTGATTTCAAATTTTTTAATTAGAACACCTTCATCTTATTTCTTTTTTTTATGATTTTTTGTCTTCAAGATATATGATCGAGATATAATTTTATCTTTAGATAATTTTTTGGTGGATCAAATATGGTTATATTGTCTTTGAGAGGTTTCTTGCCTTGTAATTATTACAATGAATTTGTCAAACCAAGGTTTTTATAGAGATTTTTAGCACTTACAAATTTAGTAAGAATTGTCATCTAGACTTTATCTTTCAGATTCCTATTAAAACGACATTTTTTACGGCTAACTCTAGTGATTAATTAAATTTTCGACAAGAGAAGAAGTCAAACCAAGGGTTTTATTGAAATTTTTAGCACTTACACATGAATCCAAACTGAATGTAAGCAATATCAGCTCTCAAAAGTACTTCTCCTAGACTATTATCATAATTTTTTTCTCTAAATTAACAAAAATTATATGTAGATTCTCTTTACTCTCTTTACTCTCTTTACTTCTCCATCAAACCTATTAATAAATATATAACTTCCATAGTAAACTTGCCCCACATGAATCCAAATTGATTTTGATATATTTTTGTTTCACATTGTAACATATGTGTAGTTATACTCTCCCATAACTCTAATATATGACATTAATTTAATTCATCTATAATTTGCACAATCTTATGTATCCGCTGAGTTCTTAAATGTAAGTACCAATTGACTCTTTTTTCACTCATTAGACATCTATTTAGTTCCTAAAAAAATATTAAAAGATTTAGTAAGCAAATAAATTTTCAAATTTTCTAAATATTTTCACAGTTTTATTGGAATACCATTAGGTCGTGCTAGTTTTCCACACATCATTTTCTTTAAAGTCTCTTTAACTTCAATTTTATCAATGCGATGGCAGAAATAAAATTTATTATTATTGTTTACGATATTATGATCACAAAAGTCGATCATATTTTCACAAATTTACTTAAAAGTTTATCAAAACATCTCACCCACTTATATTGAATATCCTCATTTAAAAAAAAATCATTTTTTGATTTTATTCTTAATACATCTTATTTGAACTAAATCTTTACTTTTTTTTTCTCTTTATTTAACTAGTTTATAAATATATCTTTCGCCTTTTTTAGTATCTAATATATTATAAAGATCACTAAAAATAAATTTTTTATCATCACGAATGATTCTCTTAAACTCCCTATGTGCCGCTTTATTTTTTTGTTAATTTTCCAAATTTTTACATCTTATATAATTTTTGTAATTAATATCTTTTTATCTTTTATTGCATATGATTGTTCCAACGTTTATTTTTATTCATAAGAGTTTTTCTTTTTGATTCTCCAAGCACATCTTTTACAATTTACTCAATAGTATTTGTTACTTTCTCTTAAATAGTATTAGCTTTTTCATGAACATCCCAAATCTTGACGTTTACTTATAAAAATAAATTTGTCTTTTTTACGTGTTTCAATCCAATACTATGACAATATTTTGTTCCATTTTTCATCTTCCATTCGTCCATATTATAAGCTAAAACCAATAATCAATATTGGACATTTAAATTTTTAGTTGAGATGACCTAACAATCTTTACAATCTTGATAATTTATTTTTATTATAAGAAATTAATTAATTTACGTTTTATTAGATTCATTCTTAGAAATGATTATATGGTCATTTTCTGTCGTAAATGAAATTTTAACAATAACATAATCATACCAACAAGCCTTTATCCCACCAAGTGTTGTCGACTATATGAATCCTTTCTCTCCATTTGTCATATTGAGTGTCATATTTTCATTTAAGATTCCTAATAAATTAAGATCATTTTTTATACAATATGCCATGTTTTAGTTCTACCTCTACCTTTCTTAATATAAGCCGAATCTTAAACATCTACTCTCCTAATTAAATCATCAGATGATTGACATTAATGTGACCAAATCATCTAAGACGACTCTCTCTAAGCTTGTCCATCACTGGAGCTACACCAACCCCTTTACTGATACATTTGTTACAAATTTGTCTCTAAGAGTCATCCAATTGAGCATTCTCATCTCTACAACATTTAACTTAGTTTTATGCTTTTATTTTATAAGCCAACTTTCTGCGCCATAAAACATTGCAAGTCGCGCTATCATCTTATTAAAATTTCTCTTAAGTATAAGCGGTAATTTTCTATCACACAATAGACTCGCCACATTCCTCCACTTCAACCATCCAACTTGAATTGTACTATTAACATCCTCGTTTATGTCACTATCACTTTGAACAATATACCCAAGATATCTAAAACGTTGACCCCTTTTAGTGATTTAATCTCCCATTGTTACAACTCTGCCACTAGATCTACTACCATTAATATTACATTCCATTTATTTAGTTTTAGATCTATTCAAATGAAAGCCTTTAAACTCTAATGTAGGCCCTATAATTCAAGTTTATCATAAACTTTTTCTCTAGTCTTATCCATAGGAAAAATATCATCAACGAAAAACATACACCAACGTATATCCTTCTCTAAATGCCCAGTAAGTGCTTCCATAACTAAAACAAAATGATATGAGCTTAAAACCGATCCCTGATGCAATCCAACTGAAATAAGAAAAATGCTTGGTCAGTCCTCATATTTGAACACGAGTAACAACTCTAGTATACATATCTTAATGACTTGAGTATAAGTCATATCAACACCTTTCTTTTCTAAACTTCCATTGGAACCTTATCATTAGTTTTTTCTAATTAAAATCATATGTAGATCCTCCTCCTTGCTTTGCACTTCTTTATCAAATCTCTCAATAAATTTATAGCTTCCATAATAAACTTATTCGTGCGACATAAATCCAAACTGATTATGAGAAATCTTTATATCACGTCTTAACTTATATTCAATTACTCTCTCCCATAATATTAATATATAACACAATTTCAATAACAAAATCATAAACTAAAGCAAAATTCAATATGACTCAATATTCTTTGTTAGTCACTTCAAACTCATAGCCACAATGAATACTTTTAAAAACGAATAACACTATACCAACATGTCTATTTAAATCTCATACAATAAAAATTTTTTCTTCAAGAAGTATTCTTTTTATTAATTATTCCAGGTCATTCCAATTTTTTTTGAATATATATTTAAATGTATTTAAGGAGCATAAATTCTTATAACATTAAAAATCTTAATATCGAAATAATCTTTAGAGCTATTATTCTATATCAAACTCTATTAATTTTTATAATATTATCTTTTAAACTCTTATTTATAATTATATATGTATCATTTTTTGTACTACTCATACCTGAATATCAAAATTTAAAGCCTATGATATCAATATCATTAGTTTTTTCTCCAAACCGTTTAAATTCTTGGATGCATAAGATATTCATTTTCTTATGAACCGTAATAACTACTAAATCCATTAATTTATTGATGCGAGTACCTATATTTCAACTTCTTATCATAGTATTTATTTCTTGGACTATTTTCTTTGCTAGCTTCCGCCCACAATATTAGAATATTGCTTATTTATTACTACACCCAGACAACGATGCTATGCTTTTGCAAATTTTCACTGTACTCAGGCTATGCAGTGCATTGCTTTCAGGGGGCACCCTAGCATTGACACAATGATTTAAATAATTCATGTCATAGTTTTTTAACAAAAAATTTTACTCTAGTTGTTGACTAACTTTCAATTTTCGTATTCAGGATTTGTGACTCGAGAATGATAGTGTTAGTGGAATACTTTTTTGAGGTGCATAAAATTTGTATGACCAAGGAGGTGTTACACCCAAAAATTGAGAATCAGGAAAAAGTTTGATAAATTTAAAAATATCCCAAATTTTGCACATTTTAGAATTCAATTGAATTGTTCTTATAAGATTCTATGCTTGAAATCAATCATTTTGATATAAAACACAATATAGTAATTTCAATTGGATTGAGAAATATAAAATATGGATGCTATAAGTTTAATTAAAAATTAATTTACCTTATTAATTTTCCTAATCCTCCATAAATTCCATCTCTCTACTGTTCATAGTCGATTCCCCATTTTCTTGCATATGCAACGGTTGGATGAGATTCGATGGCTGCGATCCTCTGGATTTTCGTTAAGTGTCACACCCTTCTCCCTCTCCCTCACTTCACTCGATCGTCTGGAGGATCCCGTAAGCACCTGCGTGAAGCTACACTTGGGCCACTGTAGCAAGAGGCACGAGCCGAGCAACACTAGAGAAGCCGCAACTCACAATATGAGCTTTTGGGGAGAAATTGGTAAGTGTGAAACCCTCATCTGTGCTATTCTACGTATTTATTTTCTTCCTCACACTTGTTTTGATATTTGCTTTGATTTTGTGCGCTTTTTGCGTTTTCAGTCACCATAGCGGAGGCATACTTGCGTCGAAAGTTATGAAATTGGTTTGTGGGTTATCGTAAGGGATTCAACTAGAAATCAGTGAGAATAGGAGAGGATTAAGGGTTTTGAAGGAGGGGGAAGTGGAATAGACAAGTTTGGTGAAGGGTCGGTTATGCCGAGAAGCTCGTTTGAGGTATGTGTTGACATTTAAGACATGTTTTGGGTTAATGAACGTTATGAATCAATTTTCATGAAACCCTAAGTTGCCCTAGAATTCCAGGTTTCTACTTGAGGCGGTGTGCTCTAGACGATCATTGACAAACTTTTCGTGGAGTTGCTTCGTCAAATCAGATGAAATAATCTTGTACTAACTTAAAAAAATGATTTTCAATAGATTTTCATATGATTTTTCGTTTGAGACGGATGCATGTAGAATTTTTTGCATGTCGTTGATGGATACGTGCATTAAATTTATGAATAAAAACTAATTTCTTTTTACGATACATGTGATGTTATTATATTATGATCATGCTATGATACATATGACTATGCTTATGATATTAATCGCTTGTATATATTCTTGGTTGTGGTTCATGCCTGCGACATGAAATGTCTATGAATGTTTGTTAGAGATATTTTGCTTTAAAAAATCTTACAAAGAATGTTATTAGTAGACTATTATTACATGGGTGCTTGTAAGTCTGCTATGTAAGGATGTTGCATTCTTGACTTCTGGTGTTCAGACAACGATGAAATTCTAGAACTTTTGTGATCAAACGGTAACAAAACATATGAAATCGTTGGTATCAGAAGGACTATTGATAATGTTTATTTTTTTGGGGGGGGGGGCATCCTTTATCAATGGTTAATATGACTTTTGGGGCAGAATGACGACTCATGATAAGACAAAACATAGAAATAGTTAAGACCTTTATATTTTCAGGTGATATTGCTATGCTATGATGACATTACTTTGATGTTATGATTACACGACTATGATGACATTTCTATGAATGTGAATATTCTTATGATTATATAGTTATGACTATATATTCTTTCTTTTTATGTTCTATACAATTCTAGCGTGTTGTGATTTATGTGTAGATATGTACAGTTTCATATGAGCACACACATTATTTCTTTTCCGTGTATAAAATTATTTGTTAGCATTAATTATTTTGTTGAGCTTGTTTTTGCTCACTCTATGTTTACTTTATGGAAGGGACAATACATACTAGAGCGAGTATACATGTTTGATTTGTACAACTTTTGATCCGTATAGTTTTTGGAGCTTGTACAGAGTTTTTGAGTACGTACTTTTATTATGTTTGATTGCAGTTCATTTTATATGCATGATTTGATGATATGTTTTTTCATACTTTCGAGTATGAATATGAATGAATTTTAAAATGTAATATATCATGTATATTTGTGGCTATTTAGTTAGAGTAGATCATCACCTAATGAGTCATGATTTTGCAATTGAGGATGAAGGTTGGTGAGAGTTAGTCTAGCTGGATCGTCCGCCTCTATTGCACCTAAGCCAACCCTTAAAGGAGGGTCAGATGGGGTCCTGAAATCTTTAGGTTTTGCCTTGTGCTTGTCCAGCTCTTCCATCTTGTGCGTGTGTGATGTTTCACATGAGTCTCTACTGCTATGGGTTAGGGCTCACCTCTTCTTTTTTGGCGCCACGTTTTGGTGTTTGGCAGTTTGCCAGTCGCTGTTTTTAACTCCAATCATAGATTCTGGTTTCGGTCTTCTCCAACATTAAAGTTGCCTTTGTCTGCATTTTCAATTTTTTCATTGCAAATTTTTGCTCTTTTTTCATGTTCAATGTCATGTTCTATTCTTTTGATGGGGATATCCTATTATCTTGATTTTTCTTATTTCTCATTATACACTGTCGTTTCTTTGCATACCACCTCTTGCATTAACTGCTCCCTGGGTTTTAATTGGCTCTCTAATGATTAACTGCTCCCAGGGTTTTGTTCGGCTCTCCGATGAGGTCTCCACTTTTTTACCAGGGGACCTTTGGCTTTCTTAAAGCTCCTCTTTCATTCCTTTTGATGGTTTCTGTGCCTTAACATTATATAACTTCCGTGTGTTCATGTTTTTCGTGGTTTGAATACTGTTGGCTTTTACCATCTCCATCCGACAAATTTCAGCTTTCTTTTTTCACAGGGATTCAACAATACTTCAACAAAAATTGGCTTCATCTTATAGAGGCAAGCTGCTTTCTTCTTTTCTGATAAGTAAATTTCTGAACTTGATAAACCACTCACCCTCTAAATTATTGGCAATTTGTTTATGGGTTATCCCTACATGGATGTAATTGCCAATTCCAGTTTCATTTATATCTAAAGTGTTATTATTCTATTAGGCTCTTCAATCGTGGCATATCATTACAAGGCTTTACTTAGAAGCAAATTATGCTTGATTTTTCTCATAGCACGTACTATATTAGTGGCCTTCTATTGTGCACACTAACATGGTCCCCCCCATTTTGATTGTTCTGTGGAACCCCCTTTCTCTCTTGTTTCGATCACATTTTCAACCTTCCCATGCATTATTTCTACAACTTAATTCTTCATTGGTTTTTTTTGAGAAACTTTAACCGTTGGATGCTGAGATAGCTCATCTTCCTAGGATTTTTATGTCCAGAGTTTTAGTAAACATCTCATTTTGATAAGCTGTGGATTGGATTTCTATCATATGATTATTGGTAGAGGGTGTAATTTGAGTACTTTCCATCAGCATTGCTCCTATTGCTATATTTTTTTTTGTACAAGTTTTTTGACTATGTCAAAGCTCATTTTGTACTAAGGAATTCTAAATATAAAGCACACGACCTTCCATATTCATGGTCCGTTTGGTTTGGCGTCCGGAGCATGGTGCTGGGAGTGACTGTGAATTTTGGCCGTTTGGATGATGAAATCCCGCTGCTTGGTTAAACGCCGGCTGCGGATTGAACCCCGCGACTTGCATTCGAGGGTTGGCTTTTTAGAAATCTTACTCGCCGTTCAACCCCTTATGTTCGACTCCGCTGCTTTGCCCTAATTCGCTTTGTTCGACCCCGACTCCCTCGTCGCTATGTTTTTGAGCTGTCCCTCCTTCCATTTCTCTGCTGTTCGGTGGTGCCATCCCTATTCGCACCTACCTCCCGGACGCCCTCCCAAACCGCACAGTATCATCTCCTATCCCCTATCTCGCTCCTTTTATGTTGTTTGTTCTTGTTGTCTCGTTGTTGGGGCTTCGGTTGTTTGTTCTTGTTGTCTCGTATGTTGTTTGTTCTTGTTGTCTCGTTGTTGGGGCTTCGATTCGGTGATTCTTGTGTTGGCCGTGACAGAGTTAAGGGAACAAATTACGGATGCGTTAGTAGGAGGCTGATAGGAGTATTTGTAATTTATTCAGTACTATGTATTGAATATTCAATACTATATTTCTTTTATTTAAAGTAATTTGTATTTTACATTTTATATTTATAGTTTGAACTATTTACACTATTTGTAAGTGTAATTTTTTTCTCATTTGCTTTTCACATGTTTTTTTTAAGTGATACGTTTGATCTTTATAGGTTCTTCTAGATGACCTATTGGTCGCTGTTGGTTAGCATTACATGTGAAATTCTAATGTAGGCAACCAAGTTCCTCTCTTCTTTTCGGTGCATTAGTTACATGTGAAATTCTAATGTAGGCAACCAAGTTTCTCTCTTCTTTTCGGTGCATCGGTTTATGGGGTTCTTTAGAATGATTTTTTTTTGTAATAAGTTTTATGTTGGTTAAAAACAACCAAGAGCTCATTTTTGTAAAAGGTCCACTGTCTTTTTATAGTGATAGATTCGTTTGTTGATATGCTGAGTTCTCTGAGACCACATGCTTGCAAAAAATTATAATTAATTAATTCTTGTAGCAATTTCAACTTCTGTTATGACTAATGAATTGTCTTTTTAATCATTCAGGAATGATGAACTTTAGGATTTCAGGGACCTTTCGACGAGCGCTCTGCTATTGCGGGCTACAACCTTCCCTACTGACGTCACTCCGGACACATAGCTACGGGAGAAAGTTCTGTTGGTGCCCACGGTGGACAGACGGTCCGAAGAAGTATGAATTCTTCCAATGGGCACAGTTCGACAGATTCCAATAGTGATCCGGCTTGGATGGCATCCCCGGAGGACGACGTAACTCGGGACATACACCGACTGATTTTAAAATTAATATGATAATTTTTAAATATAATTTTCATACTTTTTTTAGTACACTTGGTACTCACTTCTTATCTTTCTAGTGTTTTGAAGTAGTTTTTTGCTTCCCAAGTATCAAATATATTGCTATGACAGTTTTGTTGCAAACATTACTGCATAGGAGTAGAATGATCATTTATCCAGAAACAGTTGCCACACAACTGTTTTCAAACTTTAAAAAAACAAGTAGACAAATAACTTTCCTGCAACAGCTTCCTGGGGCAGCTACTGCAAACCAGTTTACTGGATAAGCTGCAACTACCCCAAACAGACCCTCAATCAACTACCTAGTTGGTGGAAGATTTTCTTTTCATTAATTCACAGCTATTCTTGAAATTTAGATCAGTTGGTGGAAGATTTTCTTTTCATTAATTCACAGCTATTCTTGAAATTTAGATCAGTTGGTGGAAGATTTTCTTTTCATTAATTCACAGCTATTCTTGAAATTTAGATCCGGGTTCAGTCTATCTTCTAGATATATTAATTGATATTCCTGCCCATATTAGTCCATTAGTGTTGGCCACTTCATCATCTATTGATATTATCAGTGAAATAAGTATTAATTTCTTAATAAACATCAACTTCATTCTATTTGTGAACATGACAATGAGAATATATCTCAACAGCTATTTGATTTAGATTGGAGCATTCAGTGTTTAATTCTTTTGTGGATAAGTGATTTCACGTTTTTTTATGTAAGAAGAGGCATAAAATAGAACAAATCTATCATCACTCACTAGTCATTAAGCTAGACTGTTTGAACAAATATTTTTGATGATTTTGTCGATCCATAGGATGTTTATCCTTAGCATTTTGTTATCTTTTTGTTGTGCTCCGATTCTAGTTTTCTGTTTCAAGGCAATTACCACACGTTTTTTTTTTTTTTTGGTTAGCGGGCGAATTGCTCGTAGATTTGTTCCGAGTGGCAATATTCTAAGGCCTGTGTTAAATGAATGTGTGACTCCTTTTACCTGCTACTGGACCCTGGCTTTGATTCTGCGCGGGGAAGATCAACTCATTCTTGTATTTCAGGTACAAAAAGAATTCCCCTCGGTCTTTAAACAGTCTTGCTTCTGGTTATGGATATCGGAATTGATTTTGCAGGAATTAAAACCACCACTTAAATTGCTGATTCCTATATGGAAGGCTCTGTGTTCATCTTTTGATGTCCAAGATGGGAGCTGCTCTTCATGAAAGCCGATGTTGTCAGGTTTCAGCCCCCTATGCTTTTGATAGATTAGTTACGCTGCAGAGCACATGAAGCAATCAGTTTGATTTTCATCGTGCATTCATTTTGTTCATGTCTTATTAATGTTGATTTTAACACTGTGCAGTGCATACAATAGTACCGTATCATTTCATGCTTGGTAGGCCGTTTCATTTTTTTACTTAAAAAAAATATTTACCTGTAAATTTATTGGACGCGATGTGTCAAGGCTGTTGCCTTTTCATGCCAACTTGTTTGCTGACAGATATTCAGTCCAATTTAAGCTGAATTTTTTAGGGAACTTAAAACGCTTTCTTCAAACGCTTTCACTCATCGCAATGAATGATGTTACATTACTCTCTCTCTCTCTCTCTCTCTCTCTGTTATGCGATCAACCGACACAGTTGGTCAACCTTAAGATCTGAGACGACCAATCAATGCCGTAATTTTATTTTCATTACCTTGTAATCTTTATTTCGACAGATGTGTCGATTCAGTAGCCACCCAGACACCTATTGTAACTGACATTTTTTTATATGTAATTGTAATCTGAGATCCTTGTAAATAAGATGTCATGACATCAATAAAGAGATTTTTGGATTCTTTCAATTAGGGATCCCCACTCTTCACACCCCCTAACACTTTAGAATTCTCAGACTCTCTTGAATTCCCTCTTTCTTTCACTTCTTTCCTCTCATCTCTAACTCTTGGGGTGTGTCTTTCAAGAAGATAATTTAAGATTCAACATTCTAAAAGGTGATGTGGTGAGCGTGGATATGCCACATACAAGAAGCCTAGTCAATTACAAAGGAGAATCTCAACAGAAGGGCCCGCAATGATGGAATTCAACGGAGAATCTGTGATTCAAGAGATTTAACAAATCCAGAGCTGCGAGAGCAGATGAGTCAATTCGAGGCCCTTAAACAAGCAATCATGCAAAGAAATGATCAACATGTGCTCTCATTGGTTTAATCTCGGGGAACTCATCCTCAGTGAGTTCCCTCGGAGCATCCGCTTGCATCGATCAGATGCGCCAATAACCAGGCGATCGAAGGGAAAGGAGATTCCCCACAGTTAGCGAGCACTAAATCTACGTTGTTGGTTAGACATTGAGTAGAGTGTGTCGAAGCACCAGTTTAGCTAGCCCCTGATGGTGCCTTCACTTGACAAATCTTAGAGACCATACTACTGACAAAGTTTATGATTCCCCATCTTGATCCTTATAAGGGAAGGAGCGATCCAACTGACCATCTGACATCTTTTGAATCATTGGTCGGAATCATGTAGATTTACGTCACCAAAAAATGCCGCCTCTTCCTGATGACACTTAAGGAATCATCCCTTCGCTGGTTTCATGCTCAATCTGTTGGAATTATTCCAACCTTTGTAGAGTTCAGGATACTTTTTTCGATGCACTTTGCCAATATGCAAAAGCCGAGGAGAAAACACAAACCTTACTACAAATCCAGCAGGGGGAGAACAAAAGCTTGTGGTCTTACATCACCCCTTTTTAGAAGGAGATGTTAGAAGTGCAAAGTTTTCAACCGTTGATAGCCCAGAATGCTCTGGTACAAAGGGTTAGAGAAGTGCGTTTCGAGTTTGACTTGAATATGCTTGAACCAAAGTCTTTTTTTGAGATGTTGGAGATGAACAATAGCCATATCGCTAGCGAGGAATCCTTTTCAGACCCTGCCCTAGCCAAATTGGCATCAACCGCCCACATTCGAAGAAGAGGAATGTGAGAGACGAAGGACAGAGGTCGGGAAACAATTTCCTATTTATACTAGTCGGTACTCAGAGGTGTTGAAACCAGGTATTCAATTATGGAAAAACTAACATTTGCCTTGATTATTTTCGTTCATAGACCCTGACTGTATTTTCAAATGCATTCGATCAGGTCATTACCGATTATCCGCTGAAGTCGGTACTCATACAGCCGGAGCACTCCAAACGATTGCTAAAATGAGCGGTGGAGCTCAGTGAGTTTGACATAAACTTATGTGCCTTAAACGACAAACAAAGCCCAGGCGATCGCTGATTTCTTAGCAGATTTTTTTGAAACGGAGGAACTAAGTGAGCAGAATCTTGTTAGCGATCGAACATTGATCTTGTATATTGATGTGGCTTCCAAGCAAGCGACGACTGATCTAGGACTGAAGCTAAGTGGTTCAGCCGGAGAACATCTCTATTAGTCGATCTCAATGAAGTACAATGTCACCATTAATCAAGCTGAGTATGAAGTTTTGATTGCAGGGCTCTGTCTGACATATGAAATTGGTGCCTGAGATTTATTAGTAGAGTCTGATTTACTGCTTGTTGTAACACAAGTCAAAAGGGATTTTGAGGTGGAAGATGAATTGATGGCAAAATACCTTGCCAAGACATAGAAAGAAATCGAGAGATTCAAAAATTTTCGGCTCGAGCACGTCAATCGGGAGGAGAAACACATTACTAACATCCTTTCTAAACACATTAGTTTAGGTAGAGCACAACAGAGGTTTATTCAACCGACAATCGAGGAACCTGAGGCTATGGAGTTAACTGTCGAAGGAATAAAGAGTTGGATGGACCTGTATGTTCTCTACTTGGAGACTGGAAAAAATATCGGCATTTCAAAATCTAAGTCACATTATATTTTGATGGCTTGGAGACTGGAAAAAATATCGGAACATGTTACGAATCCGAGGCATTTCAAAATCTAAGTCACATTATATTTTGATGATCGAAGGGAAACTCTTTTGACGATCAGCCTCTTCGGTGTACCTAAGATGTTTGAAGGAAGATGAAGCACAAGTTGTCCTTCGAGAAGTACACTCCGGGGAATGCCGCCGAAGCCATAGTGAGGGTAAAGTTCTATGTTATCGTGTGCAGCGACAAGACTACTTCTGGGCTACACTTCTCAAATATACGAAGAAATTCTCAAAGAAATGTGGATATTGTTGGAAGTATGCGTTTTTGCACCATCGGCAGGCACAAAAGCTTCAGCCAATTACAAGCTTCTAGTTGTTTGCCCCTTGAGGATTGGACATTATGGGTCTTTTTTTCCCTGTATAAAGGCCAAGAAAGGTTGCTTCTAGTAGCGGTCAACTATTTTTCGAAGTGGGTCAAATCTAAACCACTTGCTCGAATCTTTGCAGAGGTCATTCCAAATTTCATTTGGTCTTATCTCATCTGCAGATACGGTTTGCCATTGATTATCAATATTGACAACAAAACACAATATTCAAATCGAGTGAAAGATTTTTGTACAAGTCAGGGAATTGATCTAAAGTTTGCGTCAGTTCATATAAGTCAGGGAATTGATCTAAAGTTTGCGTCAGTTCATCACCCTCAAATGAATTGGCAGACTGAAGCGGCTAATAAGATCATTCTGAACTTGCTGAGGAAGAAAGTCGAAGGGGCTAAAGGAAATTAGTCAGACTTGCTACCGTTAGGACTGTGGGAAATTCGAACGACACCCTCATCAGTGATCCTTTAGATACCATTCATGTTGACCCATGGAATGGAGGTGATGTTACCAGTCGAGTACAACTACCATATCTGAAGCGTCATCACATCCTCGTCTTTCACGGATCTGGCTGAATGACAGTAAGCAAATAATGATGCCAACATGATTTGTCCGTCAAAAGGCCTGCTAAGGGCTTACCACGACAAGAAATACCGACACCATGAAATGCTAGCTTGACACTGTGGCAGGACAACTCAACGACCAATTTCCCAAAAAGGAAAGAAAACAAATCAAATCACAGAAATGACCGACCAGAGGTCACGAGAAAAGAAAAAATGTCGCCACCAATATTATTGTTATGTTTGACTGTCATTTTTCAATGTTCGGGGAACTTAAATTGATCAAGTGAAAATGTATGAATTACAGAATGATTGGCTACGGTAGGTCAATTGTTTTTTTTTACACTGCCTTTGAATTGCGAGCCTGATTCCCCAAAATTGAGAGGGTCAACTTTTTAGAGATTGTTCTTTGCTCGCTAGCGTCAAGGTCCGGGTATGAATTCTTCCAAGAGTAGTGTAAGTTTTTTCGGAAACAAATTCTGGAGGTTACTCTCACAGGCAACGATGAGATCCGTTCCTACTGTAAGGAGTAAACTTTGCCAAGGTTGAGATCCAATCGATCGGACGCGATGAGGATTTTTGATGGCACATGTTTGTGTAAGAGCAACCAATCGATTTAAACTACTCGATCGACAAAAAGAAAAAAAAGAAGAGGAAACTAAGTTTTCACAATTGATTGATTTTTTTGGTCGATCAACATGAATCACAGTCGATCAATATGTTAAAGTTAATTTTCAATCAGTGTGAAGATATGCTGTTTAAGTTCGGGATTAACCTCTGAAGGTGATTTGATATAATAACAACAACAAGATCCACGATACTTTATAAAAATCACCTCAGATGATAGTCTCTTCGGAGACGATAATCCAATCAAACAATTTGAATGAAGTATGTTTATCGATCAACTAAAGAGAATAGAGAAAAAAAGATCGGCTCTCTTTCGAGTTGAGCAAATAACTGATAGCCACAAATCTATCACAAGAATCATTAAACAAGCACAAAAATGTCAAATAAAATTTTTTTATATACTGAAACAGTTACAATTGTCTATATTAATTTCCTCTCGACTAATCATAAAAAAGACTTACTAATTTTTGTCGAGGGGTCAACAAGTAGTCGGGCAATGTTCATCGCTGCCACATTCCTCTACATAATCTTCTGAGGAATCTTAAATTTTGTTGGGAAAAAGCGTTGCAAATTCATCTGACTGAGAAAACCTTGCGTTAATTACACTTGGTGCATAAACCTTGACCGCGCAATGTATGCCACGCAGGAATTGTTTTACTAACTTTGCTATGTGCTCTTCTATCGGAATGGACGAAGCCACCTCTTTAAGTTCATCATTTCATAAGGGCCTCCAACATTCAAAATGGCTTTTTACTCTCCGTGGCAGAACTCTTAAGCTTTAGACAAAGTTTTTCATTATCCTTAATTCTCCAAAGATTGTTTTACAATGAGGCAATCCCCTTATTTGCCTCGGCCAAAGAATTATCTTATTTGCTCAGTGTTCGACCCTGACGATGGGCAGCTTGCACCGTTATCAACTTGAATTGGGCCGTATGTTGAACAATCTTTGAGTAGCTCAACTACTTTAAATCCCAAGCGAGGTTCTCTTACCAGGCCAGCTCTAGAAAAGCAGACGAGATCCTGACGATCTCATCGGAACTGAGGTACCAATCTTTCAAAGTATCCACCAAATCGAACCGCCACTCTAGCTCTTTCGCTGGCCGATGAGATGGATCTCCTTCGGAGACTAGGAGGGTTCGTGGTCAGAAGACGCCTCTGTATCCTCGTCTAGAGAGGAACTGGAAATAGAAGCAGGCTAGACACGGGTGGCCTTTGTCCTTTCTGTCAAATCGACAAAGGACGAATCAAGTGGCCGAGAGTCAAGCGGAACAACGACAATTGATAGAGGACCAGACAGTTGCGACATGGTTGGCTGATTGGATTGAGGAGCTGAAATGCTAGAAGCCTCTGCTCCTTCGGAAACTCCCTCACCAATGACATGTTTCTTTCCCCTGTATTTCTTACATCATCCAGATGAGATCGAGCAATAATGGTTACCTCACCAGTCGCCGTATTCTGAATAACAACTGCGGTCTTAGAACAATAAGTTATAGATTCCATATTGCTGGTGTCGACTGTCGTAGAAACAATAACACCAGGGGACAAACTTTCTAAAATTATTTCATCTATGAGATTACCTGCTGCTGGGAGAAGTTTTAGCTTTTGTTGTTTGGCGACCAATTTCTCCCCCATCTCCTTCACATGGTTGACCTTAACAACATATGAGGCCAGCCCTAGTAGATCATTCAACATTTCCTTGGCGGCATGCAGCTCCTTCAGAAGGGACTTTAACTTGACCCTGTTGTGTCCGTTGATTTGGTTAGAATTCCCCAATCACCGAAGCAGGAACCAACCATGAAATGCTTCCTCTAGTCATTTATTTTATTTTCAATTCCAAGCAGTTTGAGTTTCTTTCTAGCCAAAAACATAACGAAACCCCCTATCGACCTTGAACGAATAGGTCAATTAGTTAATGAATAGTTTCTCGACGATAGAAAATGACAAAGGTATTGATTGTGGTGATGGAGTTTGTAGGACTTGCGCTGAAATAACCTCATACTTGTTAAAAACACCCTGAAACTGAGAGCACTGGGGTTGTTGGAGGCCATACTTGAATTGATCTCAATAGAAGACCATGTTAGTGCCGACATAATCCATTGGGCACTTCGGCTCTCACATTCTTCGAAGAACGATATTGTGAGCAAAGAATTACAATCTCTTCATCTTCTTCACATTCTCTACTCACAAAATTGAGGCATCGACAACAAGGTAAGAGTCGAAGAGAGCGGGGGAATACTTGGGAGCTATCACATCACTGAGCAAAATAACGAACGGACGACGAAATAAAGAAAGAACCGAAAGGTGAAGAGAAGGAAATTAGAAAGGGTAAAGGGTAAAAATCATTCTTTTGTGATATTTATAGGGCATGTGCATAAATCGAGGCATCACATAATGAAGTGTCACGCCAAATATCATTTCATATTTAATTTAATATTATTTTATTGTGAATAACATGATTACAATTCTCGAATGAAAAAGTTTTATATAAGGGTCTTTCGCCGCTTCAGTCGAGGCATTTCCCTTCTGAAGCATCATCTGGAAGACCATCTCTCCACCAAAACTAATCAGCTCCATCCAGTCGACGTCTTGAAAAAATCTACTCAGAACAGTCGACTCACGGATGGACCCTAACATAGCATGCACATCGCTCATTGAACATTTGAGCGACACAATCTCACCCTTCAGCTTAATAATGTCGGCTGACCTTTGTTGAAGCACAACGACCTTTGCCTCTAGTTGATCGCAACGAACCAACCATTCAGGCGCTGGCCCTTCAGTAGGATTTTAGCCTCTTGTATTGAAGGGTCGACCATCTTCCTCATTTGGCGCTTCATTGAATCAGAGGAAAATTTCAGTTGCTCTTATTGGGAACCGCTGAAGTGGCTGATCGATGACCATAAGATCTGGTCGGATGTAGGTGGAGGGGGCACAACCAATCTTAAAGGCACAATCACGACTATTTGGGCAGAATCAACAACATTCTTAACAACCCGCCATCAATGCGACCAGTTTATCTTCATTAAGAATGTTGTCAAAGGATAATTAAAAATCTATCAAAATAAATACTTACCCAAAATTCTATGTATTTAAGAAAAAAGTTAAATTCTTCCTGGTCATCTCCGTCCTTACGTGGCAAAGGTGGCGAGGGAGAGTTGGCGATCAACTTTTCTCTTAGCCCCTCTTGACGTCTTCGTTTGACGACAATATTCGTTTGACGACAATATTTGAGGGAGAGTTGGCGATCATCTTTGCTTGAACTGCCTGACATAGAGTTGATCGATAATGCCATAATAACTTGAATGGATTATCACAACTCAAACTTCATACTTCTTTTATAGGGTTTGATGGGCACGAAAAATAAGCCATAATAACCTATTAAGTTAATTATCTCAGTCTCTGTGCTAATCAACGTTTTTGTTTTTGCTGTCATTATCGTAGTAGTTGTCATCAAGGAACAAGAAAAGTGAGAACTAATATATATATGACAAATATGCTAGCATGAATCTTGAAGGAACCAAACGACCATAAAAAGAGGTGTACGAACGGAGTTCTGAGTTGGGGAACAAATCTCATCGACAGGCAGTCGACCAGATTTGTAGCAGAACCGACCAACATTGAGTGCCAATCGATGAAACTATCTGGCAGGAAAACATATAGTCAAGCGGACATGCATCTTTGTTAAGCAACTAAATATCCATGAAAAAGATACAATTGATCAGTGTAGTCGATCGACTCAAACACTAGACAATCGACCGACATAGCTAGTCGACCTTATGATCTCGAACGACCAATCGATGCTAATTTTTATTTTACATTGAAATCTTTATTTTGACAGATTCGTTGATTCAGCCACCCGGGCAATTATAGTAACCGACCTTTACTTTTATGTAATTGTATTTTGAGACCCATATAAATAAGAGGTCGTTAAATCAATAAAGTGACTTCTAGATTCTTTTACTTTGGGATCCTCACTCTTCACACCCTGACATTTTAGGATCTCTGACACCCTTGAATTCCTTCTCCTCTCACTTTTCTCCTCAGCACGCTCCAGGCATGTCTTTCAATAAGGCAGCTTAGTATTCAACTATATCTATATTCATATTTAAAAAGGAAAGATCAAAGGCTATTATACAAGCCTCGATCTTTCCTCATGCGCCTAATAATTCGAGTACCACACCCTACACTCGGGGGGAATCGAATCCCAGACCAGAGGAGACTTACAACTGCAGATGCCCGACCAATATATATATATATATATATAGTGAGAGAGAGAGAGGGAGAGAGAGGGGTATAAACACCTTCCATTTTATTTCGTCTTAAAAGGGTCGCAAATTTTGCAGGACGCCAGTGGAAGCTGCGGAGAACAAGGCATCAAGATTATCTGTTAATATTTATGCGCCTGAATGGCTAATTTGTTGGGGAGCACATTTTATGTTCGGACTCCTGACATAGCTCTACGTGACGCGAATGTTGTTCCTGAGTTATTTTCAGGTTATTTCTGAGTTATTTTCAATAATTCCGAAATAACTCATAAATAACCAAAAAATAAAGACCGCAGGTTATTTTTGGGTTATTTCGGGATTATTGAAAATAATCTAGAAATAACCTGAAAATAATTCAGGAATAACCTCCGCGACACGTAGATCTACGTCAGGAGTCCGCACAGAAAAATGAGGCTCATACGGTGTCGTGTTGCGGAAAGTATGTTTTTTCGATATTCGTTTTCCTTACTTAAAATTTCAAATTAACTATTTTTTTTTGAGAGAATTTTGTGGTTTGTAAAATTCAAAATTAACGTTACAGATTAGTTGTATTTAATTTAATATTATTTAATACACTGAAATTGTTTTCATAAAATAAATTCAAACTTCCAAATGACCAAATGAGCCCTAATCGTGCAGCTCAATTTGCTTACTTGATTAGAGTTTAGCATTATCTATGTCATACTTTATACTACTAAAATATCTAGTATTTAACTCACATCAAACATGTGACATTATTAGCATGTCTTAAAAAAAGAAAAATCAAAGAAGTCAGGCGTGCGTCACTAAAAAATTAAGTACTGCTGACAAGACTGAAAAATTATTGTCAACATTTTAATAATAAAATAATAACAGCTATTTTGTAACAAGTATAGAAGCCATAAAATTGCTCACAAATCATATTTTGTGATTAATATACTCATCATAAAATATAGTCATAAAATAGTTCATTGTAAATCTTTTGTAACATTTTGTTACAAAAATATTTAGGATATAACTACTCGGCTTCTAAAGCTCCTTCAGCACATATAAGCTGTTTGTCACCTCCCAAAAGAGCCCTTATGGGTGGTGGGCAGCCCAGGACTTAAATACTGCTTTTCGGCCCTACACCTAGCCGATGTGGGACTATTTGTCCGTGACATTCTCCTCCACCCAATCACGTGACGCCCTCATCAAGGATCGGCTCCACCGATGGTCCCACTGGACCATGGAGAGTCCACACACCTGGCAGGCAGTAATCTGCTCTGATACCACTTGTCACCTCCCAAAAGAGCCCTTATGGGTGGTGGGCAGCCCAGGACGTAAATACTGCTTTTCGGTCCTACACCTAGCCAATGTGGGACTATTTGTCCGTGACATGTTGCTCACATTTTTTGCATCCCTTAGATCGTTATAAGGTCGATTGGTACAAATTTATGTCCTCTAAACATCCATCAAAATCATACATATGGTCTTTTGGTTAATGCACTTATCATCTTCATTTATACACCACAATCAAACTCATACGGAGCAGAGTATCCTTCACATCAGACTTTAATATTATAGTCACCTATGTTACTTGTATAGAGATGATAAAATTTTTTAACTATTTTTATTCATTTAAATTAGTGATAATAATGATAATACAACACTTACAACAATAGCATGTTTTCCGGCATCAATAAATATATCTGTCACTTTATATTTACGTGTCATCTAAATTCATTAAAAAAAAGTTATTAGGTCGGAAAATAAATTAGTTTTAAAAGTATTTTAATGTTTTAAAGACAATAAAATCTAATACACATGAATACCATACCATGCCCTATGAGCAATGAATGAAACTGTATGAATACCATACCATAGTTATGAGCAATGAATGAAGTTGTAATGACCCTTCTTTCTGAGTGAGTAGGGTGGTAGTAGCCATTCTCAAGAACATCTACCATTCCTCAATAATCCAACGGAGGATGGGTCCATACTAAATTACATCATTCATTCATCATCTCCTATAACATTTAGTATTGCCAGTTTGGTCTATATTGATTTTTGTAAGGCTCCTCTTAGAATTTAAGTTAAAAACACTTTGTAATTGCCTTCTTGCATGCATCCCTCCGCGCAATAGTTCTATAGAGTGCCTAGGAGAAGTGACCTTGAATGGCTACAAAAAATTTATTATAAATATAATATAATAAAAATAATCTATTGTTTCAAGTAAATTAAATCATACTATAACCACATTTGAAGTGTCTTCCTAACTATGGTGGAAAGTGGGCCTTAATAGAATGAAGCTTTAATAGAGCATTAATTTTATCAATCATTTATGAAAAAGTAATTTAAAAATGGAAAAGAAGTTATTCCCACCTTATTCATTGAGTAGATAATAAATTTATTCAGCATTTACAATTACAATAATTATCACATCAATTATAATTAAAGGTTTAATATAAAATTATTATTTTGGAAAAGTCTCACTAATGTAAGGGTTGTGATGAACCTCACTCTTGCTTCTCTTTCAAAGGGCCTACTCTTACCTTGATTGGATGACCCGCCATGTCTCCCTCTCTTATCATGCGTCATCTACCCAATAATTCATATTTTTACCCGTCTTCTTCTTTAAAAGGATGTGTTAGCATTCCTTCCATAAATTGTTTTTAACAAACCAAATTACATGTTCAATCATTTTCTAAAAAATGAGCAGCCTTTGAAATCTTAAAGTTAATGTTAAATAGTTGAGCACCATATATGAAACGTCTGCGTCAAACCCAAGTCAAGCAACTTATATTGAAAATGATCAAATTTATTGCACTCTTAAGTCGCCAATTTTTTTTAATAAAATACTATCCAATTTCTTATGCAAGTTTAACTTTTTTAACCTTCAAATCAATCTTGTTCTTCATTTTTTAGTTAGATACATATTACTTGCTAAACCTCATCTTTCAGCAATATTGATTTAATAGATGAGAGCTAATGATCATAACAAGTTTTATACACATTAGAGTTATAGCTTTATAACCCATCAAGTGTGTGCATACTAATTATTTTGACCTTCATATATTGCTTCATCATCATGTGCAATTAGACTATAGAAATTTATAACTTTTTTATTTTATGATTCTTTTTTTTGTGAAGATTTTTTGGCAACATGTTCTTAAAAAAATAATGGCCCACTTGTATTTTAACCATATTTAAATAGGAATAATGTTAAATACATTTCTTGACTTTGACTTTATGTAAGTATGTCTTCTTTTAAACGAATCACTTTTGTGCATACTAAATTGAATAGTTTGGTGTGAATTCTTTTTTGTTGTAGATTAAGTATAATACCATCACATATACGAAAATATTTTTTTGCCACATTAATGACAAGGGATATTGATTTTATTTAATGAGATACTCTAAATTTATAAAAATAATAAATTGACATACTCTTCCATATCAATAATAAAATCATCAGTTAAATAATCATTACCCTCTAAAAGATATATTCATGTATGATATTTAGTCATAGCTTGCACGAATGAACAAAATAAATATCAATTAAAGTGCACATTCAATTAGGGGTGTCAAATTGAGTTTGTGGGTTTGATTTAAGTTTACCTAAAACAGAACCAACCCAAAGCTATGACCCGACCTGCAATTACATAGTTATTTAGTTTTCAAAGATGGCAAAAAACTTGACTTAATATATCTTAGCGGCTAGTGCACAAAATGATATGTTCTAGAATTTTAGAATTTGATGTGCACACTAAGGGTACTATACAAGTATACGAATTGTTTCAAGTAATATAGAGTTTTCTTTAAAATCCCCTATATCGATCTCACAGGGAAGTAATAACTTTTATAATGACTTATAAAATTCCTACTTGAAATAACAGATAATTATTTAGTAAAAAGAAGTAATTACTGCCAATAAGTGTAGTTTAAAAACTATAATAAAAATGCTAAGTGTTTCTAAGATAGCTAAGTGTATAAGAGTTTCAAATTATGTGAAGAGTCTTCCTCCTTGTAATGAGTTTATAATAAGTGATGGAATCAAATGTCTAAAGGTTTAAATGAAATTTTGTGCCAAATAGGAATATACATATTCTTTACCCTCTTCCGGTGCTAGCAAAAAGCATTGACTAACCTAAGTTCCAAAATCTCAAGTTATGCTGGTTAGGCTCTAGTCTCTCACTTCCAGATTACCCACTGTGTCATCTCTATAGAACTAACCAGTCCTACGGTTTCAAACTCTATATCAAATTGGTAAAAATATAGCCTTTCAGTCTAGAAACACCAATTTACGCCCATCAAATCTTATCTCCATATTTATTTGCACTGCACTGTGGACTACTTTTCCTTCACTCAATAGCGCAATGTGATTCTTACTAGTTGAGGAATACATAGGCTTAACGGGTCATTATCGATTAAAAAAAGTTTTAACATACCAATTGGCCAGATCAAATTTGTAAATTAAGCATGAAGTAATGAATCATCACAAGTAGGAAGTAAGAGAAGTTCTAAGCAATTCTAATTCTACACATGATTAATTCTCATTACAAGGAGAAAGGTAAGAAAACCATCGGACTTCATGGGGATAATAGAACAAAATAAGATTTATATTAAAACTAAAGTTAAACAAACTTAAATAAAACAAAAATATTTATCTCAAACTCTTCCCCCAAGCAAATACTCTGAAGTTTCCTTGATGAATCTTCAACTTTCCTCACAAGTTTACTCCAAAATACAAAAACAAAGACTAACACACACACCCCCCCCCCCCAAAAACACACCCCCCCCCCCCCCCCAAAAGGACTATTCTAAATTAGTTTGACTTGACTCTCCCCCTTTAGACTCTCTTTTTTGACCAGCCAACGACTCTATTAAATATAGCTCTAAAAATCACCAAGACTCACTTTAAGCACCTCTTTAAAATTCATCCACATTCAATGAAAAAAGTCAAAAACAGTCCCTGGCGCCTATGCGCCTAAATGTGGCGCCTAGGCATCACCCTTCTAGAAGATGTGCAAAACTGATTGGAGCCCAGGTACCGAATCTTGGTGCCACGACGCTGGAGCTTCTGCAGTATGGTGCTTAGGCACCAATTTAAGATTTTAGCTCCTTGCTCCATTTTCCCTCTGTTTTTTTCCAAAATTTCATATCTTGTACCTGAAACCAAAAACATGCAAAATAACTTCCATTAAAGTCCAATATCATTAAAAATGAGCATAAAATAAATATAGAAAATTAGCATATTTTAAGGTGTATCAAGTTGCTTCACCCAAACCTCACCTAAATATTAAACAAGTTAGTAAGTCCAACAAGACCTTGACCCAATTTCAACCTACTGACTTCGACCTGAATCATATAATCCATTTAAAATAAGGCACAATAGTTATTAGGCCAAATTCTGGTCAATTTGAGTAAACTAGCACTCCTCCTCGATCTAGCCAACCTGTTACTGCTTAGTGTGCGATGTAAGGCTCCATGAAATTCCTTACTAAAGTAGCAGGTGGCTCCCTAGCCAACCTGCTTACCTCTTGAAGAGCAACATAAGGCCCTACAACAGTCTTCATTGATGTTGTGCTGGTGTTCGAGGTTCATAATACCTTGATTACTACATGATCATTGACCAAAGGAAAATATGTTGAGATTTTCATACCTATTTTATACTGTTTTTGATGATTTTGCACTTTAACGAAAGGTATTTTTGATGTTTTGTTGCAGGAATGATGAATTAGGGTCATTGGAGCAAAAATATGTAAAAAGGACCGAATTTGGAGCGAAAAAGACCAAAATGTGAAAATTTGAACTAGGGCTCCGACGGCGAGCCCAACAGCGCCGACGACGAGAATTTCTCGAGACTCCAGAATTAATTCACTTAGAAGGTCCGCCGACGGTGAGCTCAGCGGTTATGTCCAATTAGGCATTGAATGAGGACGAATTTTGGAGGGGTGCTTAGGAAACACTTGGGAAAGCTCATCTACAACTTTAAAAGAAGATTTTGGCAAAAAATTAAAGAGGTCCTGGATGTTAGAAAGGTCCTGAAGGTTGGAGAGGTTCCATTAGTATTTGCTAGAGAGACTAAATTGTGAGGAATTCTTTGAGAGATTGTAAGAGTGGAGAGAAGTGAGAGATTTCTTCCTCCTTGCCACTTCGAAGAGGAATCCTGTGTGCTGTAAAGAAAGGAAGAGATTCAGAAAAACTTTGAGGAGTTTTCTTGGGGAGAAATTAGAGATAAGTTTATTTATTATTGTAGTTTGTATGACTTTGCTTTTATATATGAATTCTGAGTTTTGTCGTGTTTTCCTCATGAGATCTGAGTAGTTTTCTCTGTCTTTCTCCTTGTCTTCATATTTATGAAATGATGATTTGAATTGGTGAAACCATGAAAATGTTTAAGAAAGTGTGATGATCTTTTCACTTCAATCTTAATTTACTTTCAATCTAGACAATTGATTTGTTAAAATATATTGAGTTTTACAACTAAAGTGAATATTACATCCAAGATTCAGGGAGGTCAAAGCCCTTGGAAGTTGGGTGCAAATAAATAGGAAAATAATAGTTAAGGGTGTAGAGTTAGAGGACTTTAGAGTGATAAACTAAAGCCCCCAACTTGGTTTATTGTTTTATGTTTTGATATGAGGTATTATCCCGCAGGTGAAGGGAACCGAGGGAACTCTAGAGTGAGAGCTAGTATCTTTCTTGCCTAACTGGTCTTCAAAACTATTCAAACTTTAAATTAGGAAATGTTCCTTATAGCATCTCTAGTAAGGGTAAGGAATAATATTGCTCCTATTTCACACAACACAACTTGAATACATCCACAACATAATTACTATACTTAGTTACTAATTCATGATAAAGAGAAAGATATTTCATATTCAGTGCTTTTCTTTTACATAAACTCAAGTTATCTTTATTAAGTTTTTATGTCATTTTTAAACATTAAAAATATCAAAAAGGGTTCAAATTTCATTCCTGTGATAAAACTATGGTTTAAGTATTTGTCTTTTTAAATTAGAAAGTTTGATTACTTGAATTATCGCATATTGTGAACAACCCCTATGGGTTCGAAATTCAGGGCTTAATCAAAAACTCCTATATTACTTGATAATGATATGTATACATGCATAATATCCCAATATAGATTAAGTTAAAAAGTTAAATTCTTACTTTCTTCAGGAGCAAGTATTTGGCACTGTTGCAAAGTAAGGAAAGATAAGTGAAAACTATAGTCAAATACATTGTTCTACTGTTGCATATAAACAGTCGCGATCAACATTGAACCACCACCTTGGGTCATGCAATTAAGGCCACTGAATCCACTCGTAGGTCATGTCTCTATGGCCTCTGAACCTACTATGTGTGGTCATGCCTCTACAGCCTCTAAACCACCTCTTCGGGCCATGCCTCTACGGACTCTAAACAGCTGCAGATTCAGTAAACAAGCATAAGATTAGTCAATCTTCTTTATGTCTAGACCAAAGGGTAAAGTATAGGTACGCTCATATTTTATACAATACAAATTGAACTGATTCGCTTTATCCATTCACTATAATTTCTTGACAAGGAGAAGGATGCTTTCTTATATATTGAATATCACATTAAAAATCTCATTAGTATAATTAGTTATTTAATAGTTATTAAAATTACATATTTATTTCAATTGCCTATTAGTGACATATAAGCAAATTGAATTTTGTTGTTGCGATTAAAGTATTGCTTTTCTAAAATCTTAGTTCGTAGTTTTATATTACTCCCTATGGGATCGATATCTAGGACTCCATTAGAGCCCTATATTACTTGAGCGATACACATACTTGCGTTGATAAGTGTGACTTTACAATTATTAAATATTTATTACATCCATATTTATCGAATCTATAACTGTTATTAAATTTTAGTACAGTTGCTGAGGAATTAAATCTTTTAGCAGCAGTATTAAATACTTATATTTTTAAGCATATGTAAAGTCGCGATCAGTCATGCCTCTACAGCCACTAGACCACCAGGGAGGGTCATGCCTCTATGGCTCGTAAACCCATACTTAGGTCATGCATGTACGACCTCTGAACCTATCTTGCATGATCATGCCTCTACGGTCCTTGAACCACCACCCTGAACCACCATCTTGGGTCATGCAATTAAGGCCCCTGAATCCACTCATAGGTCATGTTTCTATGGCCTCTGAACCTACTCTGTGTGGTCATGCCTCTACAGCCTCTAAACCACCTCTTCGGGTCATGCCTCTACGGACTCTAAACCTGCCTTTTAGGTTGGATGTAAGTCACGTGCACATTCCTTCTCATCCCCCTATGAGTGAATCTAGCTCTTAGAGCTTTCCTTCTTAAAAAACGTGGCTCTTTCTAGTTGCTTAGGTCATGTTGGTTGCACTACTAACATGGACTCAATAAAAAAAAAATTGAGCACTTGCCAACAAGCGCACTGTGCCTTAATGACACAACACATATGTTGGGGGTACTTCTTTTGGAATCAATTTTTAATTTCACGAGTGTAGGGTGTCCACCTACATGGCTCAAGATGGTCTACAGTTTGTCTGTAGCATATGGTAGCTCAAGACTCACACTCGGGATTCTGTAGCACTTGTTCGGGGCAAGAAACTAGTGTTGGCAGTGATTTAACCTTACCCAGGAAACCTGCTGTTGAAAGGGGTTATTAAAAATTTGAGACTTTCTTAGTGCCTAATCTAATGTTTAGAGGTCACCACACATCTTTCACGAACCTCTCATGGCCAAAGGAAGTCACAGAGTCCTATGTGGGCTACAAGAAAATTAGAATTTGGGACACCCTATCCACACTGTGGTTTAGGATGAGCATTAAAACTAATTTAACCAATGATTCATAGATGAGAATACTCCATTATAGAGTTACAAGACCACATTTCATTCATACAGAGTCTCCTATAACTTACGGAAAGAAAATCTCCTCTATCGGGCGTTGCCAACAAAAATCCGGGTATTGGGTCAGACCGACACCTTGACACTGAACCCTGGTCCCTAGGTGATCCTGACTATTTATATGTAATAGTATAACAATGTATTTGATTATATTTTTCACTTATATTCCTTACTTTGCAACAATACCAAAAAGGAGAAAATAAGAATTTAACTTTTTAATATATATATATATATCGGGATACTACACAAGTATACGTATCGTTATCAAGTAATATAAGACTTTTTAATTAAGACTTGAATATCGAACCCACAAGAATTTCACAATATGCACTATTAAACAACAAACTTTTTATTTTAAAAAGACAATTACTTAAACTATTAATATTTTCACAGTACGTAAAATTCAAACTTTTTTGGTATTTTTGATATTTTGACAAAACAATAAAAACTTCTAAAGATAACTTCAGTTTGTGTAGAAGAAAAGCACTTAATATGGAATATCTTTCTCCTTATCATAAATCAGTAATAAGTATAGGATTTTTGTTGTGAAAGTATGCAAATTGTGTTGTGCCAAATATGAGCGATATTATTCTTTACCTTTACTGGAGATGCTATAAAGAACATTGACTAATTTAAAGTTTAAATAATTCTGAAGACCGGCTAGGCAGGGAAGATACTAGCTCTCACTCTAGAGTTTCATCGATTCCCTCCACCTGGGGGCTTCACGTTCTCACAATAAATTTTAACATCTAGATAGACAAATCAAGAAGTAAATGAAGTACATGGAATTAAATCATCACAACTTCTTCCAATATTAAAGATTAATACTCTCCACAACTTTCATACAAAACTTTAGTTACTTATCATTTTAATGAGAAAGATAAAGAAAACTATTCAGAATCCATGGATAAAACAAAACCACACTTTAGTTTAAAAGTAGAAATCATTGAAGTAGAAATCATTATCAAATCAACAAGAAGCCTTGATTAAAACCAAAAGTAGTTTAGAAACAAAGATAAAAACTTATCTCAAATCCTCCACCAAACTCTTGAAGTTCCTTTGAATCTCTTCTCTTTTACAACACTCTTAACTCTTAAAATAAAACTAAAAACAAAAAGGATAAAGTAAATTTGTGGTGCCTGAAAACCTCTCCAAAAGATCTTCTCAAGACTCCCCCCTTCTCCAGAACTTCTCAGAACTCACCCTTTTCAAGCACACTTCTAAAAGTTTCAACTTCCTTCTTTTATAAATTTCTAAGAGGTGCCTTTGTACTCTTCAAAATGTGTCCAAATTCGATGTATTATTCAAAGGATGCCTCCTTTTACAAGTCTTTTACTCATATTTTTGTTTCTGGTGGTCATAACCACCCTCTTTAGCTAATAGGTGCCTCAAATGTCCCTTCAAAATTTGGCAAAATGAATTAAACCGTCAAATAACTGCCTCAGGCGCATAGGCGCGGCCTTCTGTGTTTCACCAGCGCTTAAGCGCCGGATCTAGCGCTTAGACACCATAACTCTTTTGCACAATTTTTACATTTTTCTTCAAATTTGATCTTATTTCACTCCTTTTAGCATTTTTCACCTTTTTACTTGTACCTGAAAGAAAAACACACAAATACATTCCATTAAAGCGCAATATCTAAAAAATAGGTATAAAAATGT
>NW_018165420.1:89228-93780 GCF_001263595.1 Phalaenopsis equestris
ATTATATATTTTAGGTGTATCAAAATCCCCCAAACTTAAAATGTTACTTATCCTCAAGTGACACTGCAATCTTTAAATGTATATGAGTTTCCTTAGGTATATGAGTTTCCTTAGAAGTTACTAAAATTTAGATTTAGAAATATAGTAGTCTAATTTAGAAAAAAATATTTAATAAATGAAACCAACTTAAAATTTAGAAATTTTTAATGTTAAGAAATATGAAAATATGAGTTTCTATCTAATTCAGAAATACATTGTAGATTTTCCAAATTTAGAATTTAGTTCTTTTATTATCTCCACTTAAAAATTTTCATTAAAAATAATTTACTTACTATATTATTTCTATAAGCTTAAGAGTTTCTCAAGTCTTATACTTAAAAAAGATCAAATGTAGAACCAATTTTTGATTAGGTACTAATCCTTAAGGTTCTCCTCTCTTATTTTTTTTCTTTTTCTTTTTCTTTTTTAGGCAAGGATTACTATATCTTAATAGACCTTTAATGGATTGGAATTCCACTTCTCCTTTCCCAAAGCAAAGTCCTGATATAAATCTTTTACTTATAAATATAATAATAGTTTTGAAAATTATTTTTAATAAAAGAAATTTAAGTATTAAAAATAAAAGTCTAAATTTCTAAAATTTTCAAAAGTACAATTTTTCTTACTAAAGATAGTTACACTATATTTAACATTTTCTACACTAAAAAATTTTAATCGAAAGCTTTTCTTCATTACTACAAATTTTAACTAAATTTTCTTGCTCAATTATATAATCAAATTTTACTTCCCTAATATAATTTCATATACATGTTCATTTTTCTTTTCAAATCAAATTCACTTGTAGCACATTTGAGAACAAAAAAAATCCAAGCTTTGAAAATATTTTTCATACCCCCCCAAACTGAAATTTTTACAAGATTAAACAGTTTAGCAACAGATATATTTAAGCAAGATTGAAAATTAAAATAACATTCTTACAAGAATTTTTATAGTTTAATCATACAAGTATAAAACTAAAAATAGGAGTAAAATCAATTTTTTTTATCAATTTTCTATCATTTTCTATTTAATTCAACATGTAGTGATTCATTAGACTTCTAAGTAGTGGGTACAAACATAAAAACAAACAAACACACTAACTTTGATTTCACAGTCTAAACATAAAAAAAAAACACACTAACAAGATAAAAGAAAAAAATAGGATAACCGTTTTCTAAAATTAAAGTTTAAAACTAAAGCTAGCAAGATTTTGAACTTTTCAAAAGACATAGAAATAAGTTCAATCATAACTAACTAAAACACATTACTCAACCTACAACCACAATTACTACCCTAGAATTTAAAACAAAATACTAACAAAACACAAACATTACAATAATAATTAAATAAAAAGTTCAACACATCACATAGTCCAAAAAAGCACATAAACTCAAATGTATCAAGTCCAAACCATGTAGTCCATCACATATTACAAATATAAAAATAACTCAGTCCTCTTCCTCATCATCAGCAGAATCACCACTGTGCCAGACATTTGTAGACTCATAATCAAGTTATCTGTGATATGAAGGAAGTTCCACTCCTTGGTTACGCCTAATGAGGCTTTCCAAAGATGAGCAAAATTACTCCTCATAATCACTATGCCTTCTAGCATACCCATCAATATGATCTACAAAGTTTTCTAAATGTTGTACCTTATATGCGATATAATTAATATTGTCCATCATCCTCTACAATAGTTTATCTTGAGTTTCAGTAGACTCACCTCTAGAAAAGATGCTCGCGAGGTAGATGGTCTAGATGTAGAAGCAGCAGAGGTGGATGCAACAGAAGTTGACATTCCATAACTTCTTGAAAATCCTCCTCTCCAACCAAAAATAGAATGCTCCAAATACGACTTCATATTTACACTTGTAATTGGATTTAGAAGCAACAACACTTCTTCCCAGCTATCATATCTCACTCCAGTCTGCTCACACAAAGAAAAGATCAAGGAAGCAAATCCCAGACCTAAGACCTACAGTAGTAGCGGCAGTGGTAGAACTGATGATAGTCTGATAGATCAAAACTCCAATGTTGATAAGCTTTCCTTCCTGAATACAATACTTCAACGTTGCTCTCTCCCTCGTAACTTCATTAAGATGATTTGTCGGTAACAGACGAGCTGAAATAAAGTAGTGCCACGCCTTCAATGGTGCACTTAACATTGAAGTGGAAAAGTTGACTCTCCTCTCATTTGTGATTTTCTAGAGTCCCCTTCCAACAGTCAATATGAAATAATCTCATCCAGTTCCATCTCAGTCGGCTATAGTTCACATAAAAACACAAAGTATCAGGTGATAAATGGTAGAACATATTGGTTACCTCCAGTGAAAAAGGTACCAATTTGCCTCTAACCATGACTCGATCCTCTTCTGCCTTAGGGTTTGCATAGAACTCCCGAACTACAAAAATAACAACCACAACAGAAAAACAACATAATCATTCCCATTGTAGGCGAACGATCAAATCTTCCACGAATCCACCTAGATTTTTGAAACACCTCTAGGATTTAACTTTCATGACTGTAGAGCATCACTATACCTATCCTAAGCTTTCAAACTCACAAACTTGCTGAATCAAAGTGGGTCTTTCCCTTTCTCCTCTTCATTCTTGGGGTCATTCTACAAATTTCAAAAAAAAAAAAATCCACAATAACTTCAAAAATTAAATCTAATCCACTAAACTCTACTCCTATAAGCATAAACTACACTTTCTATGTAATTTTCATAAATTTTTCCTCATTTTTCACCATGAATAGTGATTTTCAGGTTTTTACAAATGTACTCAAAATACATAGTGAAAATCCAAAATTTTTACATAGAAGTGAAGCTCTTACCTTAAGAAATCCGAATCTAGCAAATTTGTCTCAAATCCACCAAAAAATCTCCACGAAAAGGTTTGCCCTAGACTTCAAAATCATGAACTCGAGAGGAAGAAGATGACGACAGGAGTAAAAATGGCAATTTTTGGGGTTATTTTTCACCTTTAACCGTTTGCAAACCGATTTTCGTGAATCGGCGCTTAAGCACGGATAAGTGGCGCTCAGGGCCTGCCTCTCGGGTTACATCGCATTTAAGTGCGAGAATGTGACGCTTAGGCACTAGTGCACGATTTTAGATATTTTTGAACTTAAGTAAAATGCACTATTAGCCTAAGTATACCACCCATAAATGGTCTTATAACACTTAAATGACTATTTTCTTCTCCCTTAACTTCTCTATTTCTCATAATTCTCCAATATAACAAATTTGATTTGAGAATAAAATAACACAAATTTTCACACAAACAAACACATATATTCATTTACAAACTAGTACAAGTACATGCAACACTTCATTCTCATTCAAAATAGTCTTAGATGAGAAAATTTTCCTAAATACAAACACTTAACAAACATTCACAATTAAACAGATAAAACATAAACACTAAAAATAAGATTTAACACTAAAACATAAAAACGGCTCCTAACAAACAAACTCTAGCACTAAACTTAATTTCATTCTTCATTTGTTGGGACAAATTCTTGTCTTTCATTAGTCTCTCTTTGGGCATTCAGAATATAGAGTTGATAAAACGGACGGTGGTGATGAGCTCTGATACAATCTTCTTCAATCCATTTCTGCTTAAAATACATCACCTTATCTGCTTCTTTTATATAACTAGTATGGCTAAATTGCATTTTTAATTGCCATCCAATATGCTCTAGATGTGCATTAACTTCAATTACCTTTGTCTCAAGTAAAACCACGCTAGTCTCAATTTTGTTGATCTTTTCCGCTATTCCTTCAATACTAACAGCTAGAAAACCGTTACACATCTCTTGTGCACTCCGACTAATGAATTTCTTCCTCATGGCCTCTTCCTTTTTCTTTAAATCCATCTCCCAGGAAGAAATTTTCTCTAAATCACTCTTTCTCGTAGACTTTAGGGCTAAAAATAATTTTGGTGTGAAATTCCATCACAAAAACCTTTTAATTGTAGGCCTAAATCCTTCTAGTAACTCCTAAGCACGTCCTAAAACTTCCATGACACATTTAAGTTAACTAATTAGCGGTTAAAGCTTCTAGAAATTGAATTTTGCACATAGTTTTTAACATCCGCGCTTAAGCGCCAGTGCTCAATTTTGCACCAGTCAGCTTAACGTCCAAATTCTCATTCTAGCATGTCTAAATCACTAAAGAAAGTCTTAAAATCACATAATAGTCTAAAAAATACTACCCCAAATTTTCTTAATCACACACAAACAACATCCAAAGCAAAACACACTGATAACTATGGGTTGCCTCCCACAAAGCGCTTGGTTATACGTCATAAGCCCGACGTAACCAGTGCTTATTATAGTTGACCCAACATCAAAAAATCATTTAATTTAATTTGGTCACATAAAAAGTAGGATTTCTACCTGTGACCTTTCACTTTGAATATTTTATCAAATTTAGAATCTTTTACAACTCCATAGAATAAACTTTTATCACAATAAATGGGCCCATCCACCTAGACTTAAGTTTGC
>NW_018165420.1:94397-99424 GCF_001263595.1 Phalaenopsis equestris
TTCATTTAAACTATGAAAAATATGGGGTCAGTTTGATTTCATATTTTTCTAAAACTTATATATAAATGTATGTAATATAAAATTTCCTTCTGAAGCAGGCAATGGGATTTCAGTTCTGGTGATCGACAGCTTCCAACGGGCAACTCCTCCAACTAAAAATAGTGCCAACATTGTTAGCATTTATAAACATCGTAGTCCAATAAAATCCAAATTGTAAAATTTTATATGTTGTTTAATCAACACCAAAGTATCCCCCAAAATCAAAATTATGACATTTTTGGATAATTTCATAAGTTTATTCTAAAGGTACACTTCTTCAAATAATCATCTCCTTTCCTTGTTTATATAAAAATGGGTCATCCTAAAAATAAGTCTTAGCTTCAGAAATAAATTTCCTTTTCTAATGGTATGTCATTCCATAGGGTATAATATCACTAACAAGAAAGTTCACAATGTCGGCATACCACGGAACACACCACTCATTAATATTGAATAGTTTTTCATCTGAAAATGTTCATTAATTTCTTTTTCAAAAGAGAGTGATTTTTCTAACTCAAATGTGGACAAATGATCAACAATTTGATTTTTAGTTCCCTTCCGATCTACTATTACAAAATTAAACTCTTGAAAAAGAAGAATCCATCTTATAAGTCTAGGCTTAGCATCCTTCTTCTTCATTAAGTATTTAATAGCAGAATGATCTGTATGCACTATGCAATGAGTTCTAATTAAATATGATCAAAATTTATCAAAGACATACTATTGCTAATAACTCTTTTTCAGTTGTTGTATAATTAATTTGGGTTTCATTAAGAGTTTTACTAGCGTTAAATTTTACTAGCGTAGTAAATTACTTTGAAAATTTTATCATATCTTTGTCATAAAACAACTCCAATAGCATAATTACTAGCATCAAACATCAGTTCAAAAGATTTTCCCCAATCTGGTGAAACTATAATTGGTGCAGTGACTAATTTTTCTTTTAATAACTCAAAAGCTTTTAACTAAAAGCTTTTAGACATTCCTCATTAAAATTGAAAATTGCATCTTTCTCCAGAAAATGGCATAAAGACTTAGCAATCTTACAAAAGCCTTTAATATATCATTTGAAGAATCCAACATGTCCTAAAAAACTCCTAATTTCTCTTACATTTGTTGGATAAGGTAAATTAGCGATCACTTGAATTTTAGCAGGATCTACTTCTATACAATTTTTTGATATTTATTTTCTGATATTTAATTTGATTTTTGATGTCCTAATTCAATTCCTCATGCTATCATAAATTGACATTTTTCCCAATTAAGGACTAAATTTGTTTCTTCACAGCGCTTAAGAATTTTTTATAAATGTTCTAAACAAGAGTTAAATGAAGTGTCAAACACTGAAAAATCATCCATAAAGACTTCAATCCCTTTTTCAATTAAATCACAAAAATTACCATCATATATCTTTGAAATGTAGCAAGGGAATTACATAAACCAAAGAGCATTATTCTAAAAGCAAATGTACCATAAGGACTGAGAAATGTTGTTTTATCTTGATCCTCTGGAGCTATTTTAAATTTGGTGATAACTAGTATATCCATTCAAAAAATAAAAGTATTTATGCCCAACTTGTCTATCCAACATTTGATCTAGAAAGGGTAGTGGAAAATGATCTTTCTTAGTGGCGAGATTTAATTTTCTATAATCAATGCATATTCGCCACCCTGTGACTTGTCTAGTAGGCATTAATTCATTATGTTTATTCACAGTCACAATTACTCCTCCTTTCTTAGGAACACAATGAATTGGACTAACCAATGCACTATCTGAAATAAGGTAGATAATTCCAACACCTAACCACTTTAATATTTCTTTCTTAACAACTTCTTTCATAACAGAATTCAATCTCCTTTGAGGATCAGCTCTGGGTTTGCAGTTCTCTTCCATATGAATTCTATGCATACAAATTGAAGGACTTATTCTTTTAATATCAGCAATTGTCCATCTGAAGGCTTTCTTAAAAATTTTCAAAATTTTTATCAATCTTTCTTTTTCTTCCATCGTTAACTTTGAGGAAATTATAAATAGTAAAGTAAAGGAATCACCTAAAAAGGCATATTTTAAATGATCATGAAGTAATTTTAACTCAAGTTTTAGAGGTTTTTCTATTGATGGACAAAATAATTTATCTTTTTCTATCGTGTCCAAATTTCAAAAATTTCTCGAACATAATTTGAATCTTCCTTAAAAAGATCTTCACATTGATCTAATTCCTCTTCTTGCTCGTGTTCCAAATCTTCAACTTCAGCTTTTTCTTCATAATTAGTTTTGAAATGACATTCACTCAGATAACTTATAACATCATTCTATAACATTCATCATCTTTACCTTTTGTAAGATACTTCATTGATCTTGAAATGTTAAAAGTAACAGTTTGATCATTGACACACATAGTTAATTCCCCTTTCTGCATATTTATCATTGGTCTTCTTGTGGCTAGGAAATGTCTCCCCAAAATGATAGGTATCTCTTTATCTTCCTCCATATCTAACACAATGAAATCAACATGAAAGATAAATTGATCCACTTTCACTAGGACATATTCTATAACTCCTTTAGGGTACATTATCGAACGATTTGCTAACTGCAGAGTTACAGTAGTAGGGGTTATTTCCTCTAATCACAATATCTTAAATATTAATAATGGCGTAAGGTTCATGCTTGCACCTAAATCACATAAAGTTTTCCCATAAAATCTGTCTCCTATCGCACATGGAATAATAAAGCTACCAGGATCTTTAAGTTTTTCAGGAAGCTTTTTTTGAATTATAGCACCGTACTCCTCACCAAGTGCAACCGTCTCATAATCTTCAAATTTCCTTTTCCTGTTGAGAATATCATTCATAAACTTTACATAGCTTGACATTTGTTCTAAGACTTTAGCAAATAGAATATTAATTGTAAGCTTCTTAAAAATTTCCAAAAAATTTGAAAATTGCTTATCCAACTTCTGTTGACAAAGTTTTTGAGGAAATGAAGGTGGTGGTTTTTCCAAATCAATTTTTAGTGAAGAAATAGGTCTTTCAGAATCTTTTGGAGCATCCTCTTTTGATTCTTCAATTTTTTCTCTCTCTACTTCAGTTTCTTTTTGAACCCTACCTTCCAACTCTCTTCCACTTCTAAGTTTAATGGTTTTTAATTGCTATTTATTTTGATCTATTGGATTTGATTCAGTATTACTAGGAAGTGTTTATGACTTATATATTTAAGCTTAACATGTTATGCAATTTCAACCTACGAAACCAAACAATCATAAAGTAAGGAGAGGAAAACTATTGCTTTAAAAAGAAGGCTCTGGATTCAAAAAGTGATTTGGAGATTGCTAGAAAGACCATGGATTATAGTTAACACTAATGGAAGCTATAAAGTTGATAGGGCTGGTATGGGAGGGATTTTGAGAAATTAAGTAGAAAAGTGATGCCTTTTCTGCCATTCTCCAATCCTAGCTGAAAAGGTATTATAAGCATAAATACAGATAACTTTTTGGGCAGTCAACATTGCATACTATCTACATTGGGATAAAAACATGTGGAAATGGATTCATCCTACTTGGTAAAAGTACTTAATTCTCAGATAGAAACTCCTTGGAAAATTTTACACTGGATGAGGAAAACCAAATTCTAGACATTTACAATGTCTATACTATGGACTCATATCCCTAGGGAGGGTAACCAGTCAGCTAACTGGCTAGCAAACAAAGGTACTATATATACCAAGCCTGTTTTAAGTTTTTTTTTTTTAGTGTTAAACTAAAGATGCTATCACACGTGGAAAGGTTAAACTGTCCCTATGTCAGATGCAAATCCTGTAAGCTCTTTTAATCAATGAATTAGTTAATTTGCTAAAAAAATGTATATATTGCTATTCTTTCAAAAAAAAAAGAAGAAAAAAAAGATTTATAAAATTTTAAGTTTTTTAAGGCAAAAAATGCCCCATAATTATAAAATAGTAAATGTGGATCTTTTTTGAATTTCTGATATATTGCACACAATCCTTATAAAAAAGCTAGCTAGGATCCATATCTTTAAATCTATAAAAATGCCTTATTTATATATATTTGAGAGAGTTTTTTTCTTACCAAAGAGAAATTTAAAATTTATAGATAATTTTGGAGCCTATTTGATGTTAGCCATTAATTGGTTAATGCCAAACCATCTAAGCAGTATTAATACCCATTGTTGGATATATCTTCAACTAACATTCATGCTTGATATCATTGCATTTATTAATTGTAATATTTTAATTCCAACGTTTAATATTTTGTCAGTCATTCTCATAGTCTATCAGGAGAAAAACCAAGCTAATCATGCACCATCATATAAACTTTTATTGTTAACATCATTTTTATATTAGATTGAGATTAAACATACACTAGCTCTGACATATTTCTTTATCTTTATCCATGGCCTACATTTAACTAACTTAATCTTATAGGTAGTTTGTTTAAACACATAACTTTGTTAAATTAAAATATGTTAGTTCATTATTAAACGCAAGTACTTTTGGATGAACTTAAACAAATCTTAGTAGTGTAAGGATATGTCGGCACTACTTTTAGTTAGAGAAGTTTCCTGTAAGAAGTTGTCGGTCACCGGAATCGAAGTCCAGTCGCTCGCTTCGGAAGGAAATTTTAATTTTTATATATATATATATATATTGGGATACTGCACAAGTATACGTATCATTATCAATTAATATGGTACTTTTTAATTAACACATGAATATCGAACCCACGGGAATTTCACAATATGCACATTTAAAGAACAACTTTCTATTTTAAAAAGACAATTACTTAAACTATTGATACTTTCACAGTAGGTAAAATTCAAATCTTTTTGGTATTTTTGATATTTTGACAAAACAAAAAAAAAACTTCTAAAGATAACTTGAGTTTACGTAAAAGAAAAGCACTTAATATGGAATATCTTTCTCCTTATCATGAATCAATAATAAGTATAGGATTTCTGTTGTGGAAGTATGCA
>NW_018165420.1:99615-102293 GCF_001263595.1 Phalaenopsis equestris
AATAAACCAAGTTGGGGGCTTTAACCTGTCACTTTAAAGTCCTCTAACTCTACACCCTTCAAAGATTATTTCCCTATTTATTTAATCATATGAATTAGAATTATATTCTCATTCATACAACCTCATTTAATTATTTCTAATTGTTGATTGAGACAATACCAGCCTGGTTCTTACATGTTCTCACAATAAATTTTAACATCTAGATAGGTCAGATCAAGAAGTAAATGAAGTTTATGAAATTAAATCATCACAACTTCTTCAAACCTTAAAGACTAATACTCTCTACAACTTCCATCCGTCACTTTAAATACTTATCATTTTAAGGAGAAAGATAAAGAAAAATACTCAGAATCCATGGAGAAAACAAAATCATACTTTATTTTAAAAGTAGAAATCATTGTCAAGCCAACAAGAAGTATCGATTAAAACTAAAAGTAATTTAAAAACAAAGATAAAAACTTATCTCAAATCCTCCACCAAAATCTTGAAGTTCCTTTGAATCTCTTCTCTTTTACAACACTCTTAACTCTCACATTAAAACTAAAAACAAAAAGATTAAAGTGAATTTGTGGTGCCTGAAAATCTCTCCAAAAGATCTTCTCAAGACTCCCCCTTTTTAAGCACACTTCTAAAAGTCTCAACTTCCTTCTTTTATAAATTTCCAAGAGGTGCCTTGGTAACTCTTCAAAATTTGTCCAAATTTGATGTATTCTCCTAAGGATGCCTCCTTTCATAAGTCTTTTAATGATATTTTCGTTTCTAGTGGTCATACCATCCTCTTTAGCCAATAGGTGCCTCAAATTTCCCTTCAAAATTTGGCTTAAACCATCAAATAATTGCCTTTGGCGCTTAAGCGCGGGGCCTCTAGCAGTTAGGCGTGATCTCCTCTGTTTCATTGGCGCTTAAGCGTTAGATCTGTCACTTAGGCGCCAAAAATCTTTTGCACCATTTTTACATTTTTGCTCCAAATTTGATCATTTTTCACTCCTTTTAGCATTTTTCCCATTTTTACTTGTACTTGAAAGAAAAAACACACAACTACCTTCCATTAAAGCGTAATATCTAAAAAATATGTATAAAAATGTCTCTAAAAATACTATATATTTTAGGTGTATGACTAGGCACCCAAGAGTGTCTTCTTAAACATCTAACCCAAGAGAACGAAAGTCTAGCACCCGTCTCTATGTGCGCAGGCATTAGACTAGGTGCTTAGATGTCAATCTGGGTGCTTAAGCACCCAAAAATAGACTAAAACAACATCTTTTTTAGAGCTCAACATTCTGACACCATCTGGGTAGTGCCTAGACACCCAAACTCGTGTCTAGGCTCAAGTAGCATCCCATGTCACAACTTTGGCCATTTTTTATGCCTTTTGGATTCTTGATGAGCCAAAATGACATTCTTAGTGATGATGAACCTTGGGAGTGGGAAAAGGTTGTGTGAAAGGCATCATTTGCCCTCTCTTTAGAGGCTTATTTGTCATCTTTTTGTGGTTTTTTGGTCATTTAGAGGGGTTGTGTTGCTGCTTAACAAAGCAATCCTTTTTTTTTTTTGAAGGACTGACACATTTGGTATCGAAGGAGCCAAGGGAGATCCAAGAGAGAGCTGTGAGGGATTCTTGGGGAGAGCTTGGGTTCTTCTTCCTCTCCATTTGTTCCTCTATCCATTTCCTTATAGATAGTGGAAGGGAGGAGCTTTGCACAGGTGTCCCATTCTTATAGAAAGCTTCCTCATTTCGGAAGTACTTTTGTTGGAACTCGAGGCCAAGCTAAACTCTCTTCTAAGGGAGAGCTTTATCTCAACTTGAGGGAAGCATCACCGAAGTGTCACTAGAGCACCGTTAGTCCAAATATTGGGCTTTTCTCTTACTTTTGAGAGAGCTTCATCCCGATATTTATTGGACGTTGAGCAACCACCATGATGGTATAACCTCCTCGAGCTCTTCTTGCTTTCCTTCTTAGCTAGCTCTAGGGTTTAGTTGTGATAGGCATGTGGGTTTGATTTCTTATAAGGGGTGAGTGCACAGGTCCACTTTAGTCGGTGTGGCCACATGCTTTTGTGTTGGACCATTGTTTTCCCTAGAGAGGCCCTAGAGTAGCCATTTGTGCGTGGCTAAACCCCTCATAGAGCCTAGAATTTTCTTATTTCATACCCTATAAGAAAGTCCTAGCAGGTAAGAGTCCCAATCTCCTCCAACTTTGACATTTTACGTCCTTCGTTGGAGAGGTTGGAATGCTGGGTTTTGCAAAGTGAGAAAAGCTTTGTAACTAGCTCACTTTTCCATACCATGAGGATTTATGAAATGGGAAAAACTTTGTAGCTAGCCTATTTCACAACATTTTGGAGAGTTTTTCTTGAAAACCCGAAGGGTAAACTCCCCTCATGTCACTCAAAAGTAAAAGGCAGCTATGTCGTGCATCCAAGGGATAAACTTTAAGTGTCCTTCATAATATCGTTAGCAGGGGTATGACTTGTTATTGAGCATGATTGTGTGCTTTGTATTGTGGCATGTGTATGCCTTGCATGGAGCCTCATGTAATTGTACATTGCCTTGAATGACTGCCCCGACCCAATCCACAACACTTGTGACTTGAACGACAGTCCTGGGTCGATCAACATCACTTATGACTTGATCGACCACCCTGATTCGATTGGCATCACTTGTGCCTTGGTCAGCC
>NW_018165421.1:0-389 GCF_001263595.1 Phalaenopsis equestris
ATATATATGATTTGGTTGATAAGTTTTCTAATGGAATTAAATCAATCTTAAGAAGATTAAACAATTTTGTGACAGTTAAAATGATATTTATTTAACAAAATGTTGCTTAAGTATAGGTTGCAAGACCACAATGACAACTTGTTTGAAGTTGCTGTTCTATAGCTTGTTAAAATTAAAAAGATCACCACCACAACAACAACAACAACAAAGCCTTAATCGCCTTAATCACACTACGTGGGGTCGGCGGCATGAATCCTTTTTCTCCATTGCGTCCTATTTAGTGTCATATTTTCATTTAGTTTAGTAAATTAAGATCATTTTTAATACAATAAGCCCAAGTCTTCATAGGTCTACCTCTGCCTTTCTTAACACAAGTCGAATTTAAAACA
>NW_018165421.1:3741-16482 GCF_001263595.1 Phalaenopsis equestris
TTAAATCAATCACAAAAAATAACCTCCTCAAATAATTCAAAAGGCTGCAAAAAAGTCTTTATTATAAAATCTGAAATTGCAGTAGCAAATCGTGGAACATGGATTAATTGCTTTGGTTGATCTTTCTTCTTCAATGGGACTTCTTCAAAGCCCCAATTAATTCATGAGAACATAGGAAACGTGAGAGAAAGGTAGGCAAAAAATGCAAAATACAGTAGGGAATGTAACAAGAAACACAATAGGAAGATAAATTTTCTATTAAATTAGGTTGTGAGGATGTATTTGTTACATTGAATTATAGGATCTGATCCCCTTCTAAAATCAAGGTCAAAAATGAAATTAAATTAAATTAAAAGAACTAAGATGAGCTAAAAAATTTATCATAAAGACTGCTACGATTTCCACACAGGTCAGAAAGGGCCAGAATAAAATTAGCTATTTTTTAGTTCATTTTTTGAGATATTGAGCTGATCTCGATATCTTTAATGCTATGGATATTGAGTTGAAATCTACTTTTTGATGTGCGTTAACAGCACAATTCAGTCACCCACATTCCCAATACAATGATATCAGCAAGGGAATTAAATTTGTAAACATTTTTGAACACGAGACTTTTATAAACTGATCTGTTCTTGGTGTTGATTTACGGTATGACTTCAATATGAAGTGCAGGCCGAGAGAACTCCATATTTAAGCGGCTTATATGTTTTGTTACGAGCTCACCAACTCATTTTATTACAAAGATTTCAAGGGCTCATCACTAATGAAGGAATAACTTGAGTGGAAAAAGAAAGATTACCAATCTTATTTCAGTAATAGAACCAAAATGAATTACTTGTGTATAAGGCATTCCAAGAAAAGGCCATTTCTTATACTTGGAATCACAATAATGCAAGTTGCTGTTTAATTTCAACAAAATAAGAAACAACAATCTAGTAAATTATCCAAAATTGCAATCTCCAACTACAAATACTGATCATTAAGGCAAACATAAGTTAAAAAAAGGTCATCCTTGATGAATACAAATCCAAGTAAAAAAAATCAAGGATCAGCAATGGTGACCTCAACCTCAACACCAGGTTCAATGGTGATAGAGGTAATCTGCTTCACCACGTCAGAAGAGCTGACGAGGTCAATCAGCCTCTTGTGCACGCGAAGTTCAAACCGATCCCATGTGTTGGTACCTAAAGCATCCCCGCAGGTTCATCAAAAGTATAATATGAATAACATATAGCAATAGATTAAAACTAAAGCAGTCTGGTTTAACAAAGGTTCATGGGCAATAATACATAATAAAAGAGAACTTTCCCAAATGGTGAGAGCAATATGGCAGAGCATTTAACACAAACTTCAACTTCTTCTCTTGTTTATTGTTAGGCATGTTGCTGGGTTAAATGTGGCAGTATTTAACACAGCAACATTCCTAACAAATAAATATACACGAGAAGAAGATTGTATGACCTAAGGGTTGGCATACCAAGGCTTATAGTGACATTAACATGCTTAGCTTAAAAATATTTCATAAGAGGAGATGAAGGTTAACGATAGAATTACCAAAATAAGAAAAATAAAGTGAGCATAGAACTAACAGTGCAATTGGCCACAATTGCATGTAACTAGAAATAATTGGAGTCAGGGAAAACTGCTTTTATCTAATTTCGAGAACATGAACAGTTAAACCAACTACAGTTAAAAAACTAACTTCTAATAAAAAACAATAATAGTTTGTAAGGTATTTGAAAAGAAATCTGAAAATGATGATGATTAAAAAAAGGAAAAGGTATTAATTTAGCATAGATGCAAGAGACAATATGCATGGAACATGCCTGGAGAAGTTTAAATTTTACACTTGAATCATTAGATGTATAGGTAAATAATGATCACAAACTGACATTGTTTTATTCAAATTAGGCAAGGATATCTAGGAGACACTATTAGCTGAAGATTTTTCTTCAAGGATAACTGTGAATGCCAACAAAACAAGCTATCCTTGAACACTCATTTGGCTGCAATTTAAACAGAATATCGTGCTCAACAAAACCACAAATTTTGGCCACTAAGCCAAAGATTAAAACAAAATCTTATTGGAGCCCAAAGAAATTTAAACTAAGAAATAGCTAAAAAAACTAATTAAAAAAAGCAAAAAGAACACCCTTAAGCAATGTTAAAAACAAAATCGAAATTAGGAGACAAATAAATTTATGGTGGGAATTTCTCCATTGTAATGGGAAGAAGGAATGATAAAATATTAATCGAACTAAAAGTTTCAACCCCTAACTGGAAAATTTCATTATAATGATCTTAAAAGGGATCTAGTTTTACAAGTACAGATAAATTGGAATAATGAATCAACAAAAGATGCAAATATTTTGAGGGATTAATCACTGAAAGGAGAAAGTATATGATTGGAGAAAGAGAAAATGTTTTGGAGATTAATAGAAAGGAAGAAAAAGGAAAATGGTGCAACAAGTGAAATAAAACTTCCAATACATATTTGAGACAAGTAAACAAGGCAATGGACGACGTTGTTCAAATAAAATGAACAAAGTAAAATTGTTTCTAATTTATTTGATATAAAATAAAAAGGTTGATGGAAATAGCATAGGTTTGTGGATGGCTATGGTTTAATTTTTACATAGTTTAAAGTCCATTTTAAATAGTAATAAATATTTTCTTAATAAAAATCACCTCAGGTTCATATTCAATTAAGTACAAGATACAGCACTTTCGCGACTCTGATTTATTTTTTTCTGAAAAGTTCGGTTCAAAATTGAAAGCCAGTTTTAAAAGCATGAATTTGGGACTTCATGTCCAGTCAAATCGTATCATTTATTGAACAATACAAGCAGACAAATAACCAAAAGTCAGCACATTAAAACACAAAAACCACAAACAGTAGCAAGACAGCTTAAGTTGTTTTCTTTTTACATAAATCTTTGGATATGTTACCAAAAAAAAAAATTACCAGTATATTTCACCGGGGGAAATTTTGATAATGCCCAATGACCAGATTTGTGCGGTATTATCTTAGTTATACCATATCAAAACTTTCTTCAAAATACTCCATAACTTAAGTTTAACTTGAATTAGTGCTTGGTCAAGTGTCTTCTTGACTCTTGAGTGATGAGTGATGAGTGATGAGTGACGAGTGATGAGGGACTTCTTCCAGGATTAATCTATCAATAAAACAATTGTGTGTTTGATGAATTTTGTCCAATTTAGCAATAAATTATTGAATGTAATCATATGACTGAGCATCAGTTTTAAAAAGCTCGGATTTGAGACTTCATAGACATATCTCAGAAATTATTCTATATCTACATCATCATCTGCTCAGTCAAAAACAAACAAAGCCATTAAACAAAAAAAGCTTAACCTAAAATCATTCATGCAAACAAAAAAACCAGAAACAATAGAGGAAAGAAATAAGTATTTCTAAGCTTTCTTTGTTACCAGGTACATTACAGGTTAAAACTCCCAGAAAAACGCCATGATGAAAAACTCCGATCATAGACATTAAGATTTCTAGAATACAACATCAATCCTACCAGGATATTTCACCGGGAGAAAATTTGATAATGCCCAATGACCAGATTTGTGTAGTATCATCTTAGTTATACCATATCAAAACTTTCTTCAAAATACTCCATAACTTAAAGTTTAACTTGGATTACTGCTAGGTCAAGTGCCTATTTGAGTGATGAGTGATGAGTGATGAGCGATGAGGGATGAGGGACTTCTTGCAGGATTAATCTATCAATAAAACAATTGTGTTTGGATGGATTTTGTCTAATTTAGTAAAAAATTATTGAATGTAATCATATGACTGAGCATCAGTTTTAAAAAGCTCGGATTTGAGACTTCATAGATATATCTCAGAAATGGTTATATATCTAATCATCATCTGCTCAGTCAAAATCAAACAAAGCCATTAAACCAAAAAAGCTTAACCTAAAATCATTCATGCAAACAAAAAAACCAGAAACGATAGAGGAAATAAATAGGTATTTCTAAGCTTTCTTTGTTACCAGGTACATTATAGGTGTTGAAACAAACAATATATTATTACCCAGAAAAACAACATGATGACTCTGATCATATACACTAAGATTTCTACAATAAATCAGTCCAACCACATCACAACTTTATCCTGTATAAATTTAAAAATGGTGCAGTCTTGAGTGTCGAGTTCAGTAAGATAGCTTTTTCAGCTTGCTTAGTGTGTCTAACTCAGTAATAGTTTTAAAGTATTAATCATCTAATTGAGCAATACGTTTCTGAATTTACTCATAAGACCGAGCATCAGTTTAAAAAAACGTGAATATGAGACTTCATAGAAATATCAGTGATTATGATATATCCACATCATCAGCTCAGTCAAATCATACCACCATGCATTGAATAACAGCTAAAGAATGCAAACATATTAACCACAAAACGAATCAATAAAAACATACAAACAAGATCAAGACAACCATCGTCCATAGCAATTCTTGTCACAAAAGTTGTCGGTCATATTATGGGAGTAGAACAAATAAACATTTCATTGAAAATAAACAAGATGTCAAGGTTATCAGTACATTCATTTATGCACAATACTGTTGTAGTTATCAGAAACAATCACATATGCACAGTTATACCATTCATATATGGTAGACCTGTCAGTTTCAGCAATACAAATGTTTTTTTCTGGTTCAAAGCCTGGAATAAGAAATCCCCTTTGGCTAATCTGCCCTAATCTTAAACCACCTTCCGTGTATTAGGAATAACTCAACTGGGTGCCCAAGTAAAGAACCACTCTACAAAAAAAAAATTTAATATAATAATTTAAAATTGCGTGAAATGAGGCACACCTCAACAGTTTTTTGAAAAAATTGCAATGAGTCTTACGCCTCATTGGGCATTACATTAAGCTTAATTCTCACATAATGTAAGACCGGTCAAGATGCAAATCGCCTTGATTTTGGTGAAGTGTATGCACTTAGGACTAGGGTTTACCTTAAAATATGTATTTAAAATAACTCTAACAGACATTCTTCAATTACCCATATAATACACAAATGAGAATTTAATTGATGTTGTTGCTATCAACACATTTATTATTTTAAATTTTATTAAATAATCTTATTAATTAATATTGATTAAATCAAAAGATTTAGATTTAAGATGACAATGAACGAGAGAATAAGGATACAAATAAGGATGAAAAAGAGAGAAGTAAATTGTTAAATAAAAGTGACTAGGACTTTTAAATTTAAAAATTCTAACCTTAGTGACTTTTAGTGTTCTTACTTTGATAAAATAAAGTAAAAGTTTGAGAGAAACTAATTAAATCAAACTTATTTTGAATTGTTATGTTATTATGTTTTATATTGGCGTTTACATAGCATATCTTATTTTATGATTTGTTGTTTGGAAATTAACATGCTACTTCTTATTTTCAGTCGTTTATTATTTTTACCATAATAAGATGTTAAAATATTATATTTAACCAATTAATGTATTAGAATGTTAATAAATAACTTCTTAATATAAACTTTGAACTTAATACAAATCCTTTGGCTTTGCACAATTTGTTAATTTTGAGACTTATGCCTCGCCATATGGATAAAAAATCTTCAGTATCCAATTAAGGGTCTGTTTGAGGCAGCTACAGCTTGTTCAGATAAACAGTTTATCCTGATAAGTTGACTGAGTGTTTGGTTTGTGGGTTTGAAAAACAGCTGATTCTAGATAAATAATCATTCTGCCCTTATTCTGAATAAGTTGTTCAGCTATTTGGTTTGTGCGTTTGAAAAACAGCTGATTCGAAGCTTTTTATAGATAATTGACCAATCTCGCACGCAACTGTTATGTTGTTTGCAACAAAATTGAAATGAATACACATTAGAAATTTCATAACCAATGAAATCCCTTCACAACAAGGCAAAAACAAGGCAATGAAATCCCCTCAAATGATTAATGTATATTATAAACAAGGCAAAAAAAAACAATAACCTAGTCAAATACATTTTAAAATAATAAAATCAATGTTTCAAAACTCTTGAATTTGCATAAACAATTCCATAGACCACTAAATGCCCCCAAACAAATAGCATAACATGAGTGCTCTCACAACAATATATGAATTGCCCAATCAATCGAACCTCTACAACAACAATTAACCAAAAAATCAAGCTGCTGACTTGCATGCTAAAGCCTAAGCGCATAAAGACATTAGTTTAATAAATTAATATGGTCGAAACATACATAGCTAATAATAAAAATATATATTTTTACACATACATACCACCTAATTCTTATGCATTAACATATCAAACAACTAAACTCTATTTTTACATTTATACCATTAAAATCTTTTATATTACATAAAAAACATAACTCACATAAGGCGTCACGTAAGTAAAAAATTAAAATTTAGATATTAGATATATAAATACATAGGAAATGAAAAAGTTGATAAGTAAATCTTCCACAAAATAAATTTAACATCTTACATAATATCCGACAACAAATAATTAAAAGAAAGAATTTATAAAATTGATCCCAAATAATTGCATTAAAGTCAAACATAAAAGAAAAGGATAAACTTTTCCAAAAGGTGGAACCAGCTGCTTTAGCTCGTACCTTGATCATGTCCCATAATTCCTCTTTCCTCACCTTCAAGCATAATAATTATTACTGAAACGGGGATCGTTCTCCTCGTCGGTGGAATAATCCGAATCGCACTCCGAACGAGACGAGACGCTTTCCTCGGAATCAAGAAGTGTTGGAGATCAACCAGCTAGGGCTTCTTCAGGCCTCTGCTCCGCTGTCGGAAGAGTCAATGGACGACGACTGGTTGTAAGGTAAAAACGGTTGCTGATGGAGACGGATGTGGAGAACCTTCTCGCTGAATTCCGTTCCTCATGGCCAGACCGATGACCTGGTATGCCATCTACGATCGAATGAAAGTATCGAGAAAACGAGAATATAGAGAGACCTCTAGGGAAAGCCGTGGTGGAACACAACAGAAGATGACAGAAGAATCACAGCAGAAGATGACGGGATGAGAATGAGGGTAGTATAGAGAAGGGAAAAAGGATACGCGGGACGCGGGCTTCGACCAGCGTTCTGCGTCTAATACAATTTAATAATCACTTTTTCTGAAACGCACGTTAAACGCACAAAACAAACACTCATGTGGCGTTTTGAAAACGCACAAGCCGCAAATAAGCTGTCCCAAATGGAGCCTAAGTAGGCTTAAACTATAAAACAGACAAAAAACTTTATGCACCCCGAAAAGGGATGGTACATCTATTAACTTAATATTCAATACCACTAGTTGTTCGTCAATTTCTAAAATTTAATTCAAGTAGGAATTAGTAACTCTTATAAATTTGAATCAAGTAAACTTTGGGTTGGTTAAATCCGAGAAACTATTTGGTGTAACATATATCAAATCCGGCTAAATCCTATTAAATTATTTGCCAACTTTCAGTATTTAGAACTGTTAATTCATATTAAGTTAATTTTTTAGAGACTTTAACTATATTAATCATTACATATAGTAATTTATTAAATTAATCATCATTAACAAGAATTTATTTAGACTAATTACATATTATTTTGTTATTTACTATACAATAATAAGTATATTTTATTTATATGAGGAGTCAAAAAGGAAGCTCGGTGAAAAAGTATCGACGGGAGACAAATGGAGAAGCAACGACCGGAGCAGCAAAGAATGAAGGAAAAAGACTAATCATGGTACTAGAAAATTTAGATTAAATCTATCCAATGCCATGCTTCACTAAGTTCGAGCGCCAAAACAAAAGATAGAGATATGAAATTTAAGATTCAGGAGAATTTAAACTTTCCATTTTGGCCGTTTGGCAGAATTTAAAGTCAGACCCCTCTTGAATCCTGCGTTAAAACTGCTATCAAGTGGCCTCCAAAATTTACACCAATGTTTTAAAACAAACAGCACAACGCATCGCATTTTTTTTTTTTTGTACTAAACAAACAAGCAGTGTTCAAAAGCTCGAACAAATAGGCCAATGTCAAACAGTCGAAAAATTGACTGGGAACAAAGGAAAAAGAAATGTTCGATGCAAAAAACCATGGCACTCTAATAAATGACGTTTACATAAAACTAACAAAAATGTTGATTGTGAGCACCCAACCTGTGATTTATGCAAATATAAAGCGTAATCAAAAGGAAAGGCACAAACTTCAAATTCGCGAATAGAAACAGGAAAGTGTAGATACCAGAAGCAGATCCAAAAGAATGAAAAACGATATAGATATAAGGAAGAAAATTCACCTTCACCACAGGGAGACTTCCTGGTAGTGATATTGAGGACCTTGGTCGGCATCCTGACGGGTCCCTTTACTTTTAGCTTTTTATCCTTCGCTCCCCTCACCAGATCCGCGCATACTATCCCGAACCGCAAATCAAATAAAAAAAACTAATAAAATTTAATTCGTGTTCCAAAAAACGAAGTTCTCATTCTGAACAATAGATGGCAGGAAATACCCTTCTCAAGATTCTTCACGTTCTTAGAAGACAAAGTGATCCTGATGCGATGCTCCTGTTCCCTTGGCTCCTCGAGCCCCGGTTTTGTGGGTTTCATCGCAGTGTAAGCCATCTTTAGAAAAAGATATATCGATCTAAAAGCCTATTAAAACAGAAGTTGGCAAAACCAAAACCCTAAATGAAAGAGAGATGAAACTACGATACCTTGTGGGAAGAGATCGAGAGCGAGCAGTCTATTTATTTCGCTGCCTCCGCCACTTCTGCACGGCTATTGTCAGGCTAGGGTTTTGCGTGATTTATATATAAGATTCCCAGCGGCATTCCATTGTTTTCATATAAGCCATCAGATATGGATCAACGGTGTAAAAATAGGAATTGAAATATATAAAAACTTGTTCCGCTAGATGAAAATTTTTTTTAAGCTTAAATTATAAATGAGTCAAATACAAACAGAACTATTCGCTTGTGTTTGATTTGTTTTAACTTGAAATAAAAAATTCATATAATTATTTATATAATAAAATATTGTATATTTTATTTATTTAATAATATTTATAATAGCTCTTGTGATAATGTGGTTATGTATTTTTTTTTTGTATAGATTTGGTTCAAGTTTGAATCCAACACTACAATTATTTTTTTTCAATTGATTTATCGAGTTAATTTTGAGTCGAACACGAACAAGAATATTTAAATCAAGTTGAACACGAGCACGCTGTTTACAAGCTAATTTCGAACATAGTTGATTTCGAGCACGAGTAATTTCGAACAAGTCGAACACGAGCCTAGCCTGAGCTCGCTCAAGCTCGGCTCGTTTACAGCCCTATATGCTCGTATGATTTAAAGACTGCGCTATTATGAGTATATTTAGGAGAGTTTTTTATATTTTTTTTTTATTTTAAACGTCACTACAATTTTGTTCGGGAAACTGTTTTCTTATTGTTTTCTAAAAATTGTTAGGTGGGAAATTGTTTTTTTCAACCTGACTTGTAAGAATGGGGTGGCTATAAAATAAACTATCAGAGTTTTTGAGAATAGGTTGATATATATATATATATATATATGTTGAGAAATTAGGGTGAAGAAAAACAAGAACGACACAAATCCAGAAGAACACAGAGAGTTAACGAGGTTCGGCAAAGATGCCTACGTCCTCGAGAGCAGAGCAGCGGCTTTCTTTCAATATTCAGAAAAGAGTACATAAAATAGAATTTGGGATAACACCTAGGGTTACATACAAGTTTTTTTATAACCCTAGAGTACAATATGTAATTACCAAATTACCCATGTACCTCACCCCCAACCCACATAAGGAAATTTTCCGGATTTGGACAGAATCTTCTACTATACTCCGCTTCGCTCCAGAATCTGTCCCTTTATGATATATGAGTCATATCTAACAAATCTCCACCTTGACGAATATCCAGCCCTTAGAAGAAATATATCATGAAGTTTCTTCCATATCAGCAATAGGTTGGACCACTATGCTTCTCTAGCAACTGCAAACATTCAACAAACGAATATTCAGCTCTTAGAAGAAATATATCATGGAGTTTCTTCCATATCAGAAATAGGTTGGGCCACTATGCTTCTCTAGCAACTGCAAACATTCAACATGTCCAAGCAATGCAAGAACTTGTTGATAGTAACTAGTTTGGTCAATATATCAGCTGCATTTTCATCAGTATGAACCTTCTGCAACAGTATCTCACCAGAAGCAATCAATTATCTGATCTTGTGATACCTGACATCAATGTGCTTTGTTCTCGCATGGTACACATGGTTCTTAGCTAGATAAATAATACTCTAACTGTCACAATGCAGCTGAACTCCCCCGTGCTTAACGCTAAGTTCCTTTACTAGCCCAACAAGCCATAAGGCTTCTTTCGCAGCTTCAGCTACTGTACCCAGTTCTAGACCTTTTGTCATCCAAATCACCTGCATAGTCTGAATCAACATACCCCACAACTGAAGGATCATTCTGCTGACTGCCAAAAATAATTTCATGTTCTACAGTACCCTTTAGATACCTGAAAATCTGTTTGACTGTTTCCCAATGTCGTCTTCCAAGTTTAGTCATGTATTTGCAGACTTGACTAACAACATGAACCAAATCAGGACAATTACATACCATTGCATACATCAAGCAACCAACTGCACTGGCATATGAAACATTTGTCATATCTTCGATTTTTGTATCTGTCTTAGGACACTGTTCTGAAGAAAGCTTAAAATGATTTGCCAACAGAGTGCTTACAGGCTTTGATTTGCTCATCTCAAACATGTCCAGTACTTTCTCAGCATAGCCTCGTTGAGATAAACATAATCATCTTAAGCCTCTGTCTCGATGAATCTCCATTCCAAGAATCTTCTTCGTAGGAACCAAGTCTTTCATGTCAAATTTCTAGTTCGATAAAGCTTTCAACCCACGTACATCATTCATATCCTTTGCAGCAATCAGTATATCATAAACATACAGTAACAAAAAAAATAATAGAATGATCATCAAGGCTCTTCACATAAACACAACAATCATACTCAAATCTCTTGTAGCCAATCTGAATCATGTAGGAGTCAAAACGCTTGTACCATTGTCTTGGAGACTGTTTTAACCCATATAGCGATTTCTTTAACCTGCAAACCAGATACTTCTGTCCAGGTTGAGTGAACCATTATGGCTGCTCCATGTAAATGTGCTCCTTCAGATCACCATGCAAGAAAGCAGTTTTAACATCCATCTACTCCAAATGTAAATCCCAAATGACTACTAATGTCAGCACTGCCCTGATTGAAGTATGTTTGACCACAGGAGAAACTATTTCATCATAATTTATCCCCTTCTGCTGTGAAAATCCATTTGTTACCAGTCGAGCCTTAAGCTTTTCCCATTCTTTTTCTGATACTGCTAGTTTCCTTTTGTAGACTTATTTGCACCCAATAGCCTTCTTTCCCTCTGGAAGCTGAACTAACTCCCAAGTGCAGTTTCTCTGCGAAGACTCCATCTCCTCAACCATTGCTTCCTGGCTAGTGAAAGCTCCTTGAAAAGTGATTGGATCATCGATGCTGATGATACACAAGATACCAAATCTTCATAACCCAATCTGCTATGAGGCATTATATTGGTGCATCTCTGTCTGTCTCTGGCTAGATTAGAATTTTGCGGATCATCTAGAATGGAATCACCAGGTGTTGGATTTGAACACCTCAAAAGCTATATTATAATTCTATCTCAGAAGCTACTAGCTGTTGTTCTAAATTCATCTGCACTGCATCTGAACTGGAACTCTTCTCTGACACCTTGTCTTGATTCTGCTGTAACATAAACTGCTCATCAAAACCTGCATCTCTGAATCTCAAAACTTGTATCCTTCCACACCTTTCTTATAGCATAGAAAGATGCACTTATTGGATTTTGCATCAAGTTATGATCTTTCATCTCCAGGTAAATGTACATAAGCAGGACAATAAAAAATTCGTAAATGATCGAAATTAACTGGATTACATGTCCATACCTCTTCTGAGACCTTGCCACCCAACGATATCTGAGATGATCTATTGATGAGATAACATGTCATATTCACAGTCTCTGCCCATAAACTCATAGGAAGCACTGCATTCAGTCTCATGCATCTTGCTCTTTTACTTAAGGACATGTTCATCCTTTCTGACACACCATTCTGTTATGGTGTTGTCGGTCACAATTTTGGTTGGAGGAGTTATCCGTTAGAAGCTGTCGGTCACCGGAATCGAAATCCCGTCACCCGCTTTGGAAGAACATTTTAATTTACACATATATATAGTTTTAGAAAAATATGAAATCAAACTGACTTCATACTTTTCACAATTTAAATGAAAGAGCCTTATGCCTCAAACCATGTATCTATCCCGAAGGATAAACACAAGACTTGAGGATGAGGCTCGATCAAATAAATTAAGAAATATATGACATTCGTTTGGTCTACGAAACCATTATATTTGCCGACAATTAAACACAAGACTTGAGGATGAGGCTCGATCAAATAAATTAAGAAATATATGACATTCGTATGGTCTACGAAACCATTATATTTGCCGACAATTTCTCCTATTTAATATGAAGAATTAAATAGGTTTTATATTAAGCAGGGTTCGGACAAGCTTCCTATAAGGGCAAGCCCCTATAGTTAATAGTTTATTACATCTTAGATCACCGAAGTTACCTAAGAAAACTCTCGATAAAAATC
>NW_018165421.1:16582-48381 GCF_001263595.1 Phalaenopsis equestris
TGCGTAGAATATGATTTATTTTGGACTGCTTTATTCAACTTATGTTACGAGAATTTTTCTATATAAATTGTTTACTTAGTTTTTTTTTTTCATTTTTGTATTCTCCTTTATTTCCTCAACATTTTCTAAAGTGAAAGCGACCTAGAACAAAAAAGAGGGATTCTAGAAAAGGGAAGGATGCCGAGAAGGTTGTTTCAGTCAGAATGGAAAGGGGTGCAAGCAATATCTTAGTATTTCAATAATGAAAATGTGCTACATAAAGTGATAGAGATGCATAATATTAAAGAAGTTTATCAAATAGCTAAATTACAAAATGATTAAACATTTGTCATCAACTTAGGATGATGCAAGAAATTAAAATTGCTTTTGAGAGGGAGTGTTAAAAATTCAACAATAACACAATATAGCAAGCCCATGTCCAAGCTCAAGTCTAAGCCCAAATTTTGAAGCATATTAAAATGAAGTGTTTCTTGAATCTTATTAGAGTCAATAGTTCATTAAACTCCTTAATGTGAATAGTTTATTGAAGGTTTTTTGTCCTATTATAAATATCTATACTCTATGAAACTTAAGGGTGTGAGATAAATGAAGCAAAAAAAATATAATTGGTCATTAAAAGAGTTCTCTAGTATTGTAGTTCTATGAAAATGTTAGGACACATTTCACTAAGAGGTCATTAGTTTTGAGTTTTCTAGCATTGTAGTCTCAAAAAATTACTACATAGTTTGTGTAACATAGATTTAGGTAGCAATGTTTTATTCAAAATTGAACCTTTTATTTTATTTGGCATTGTGATTAAGTACTTTATGAGAATGTAATGACCATTTTTTTTATAGCTTGTACAATCCAACTTTCAATATAACATAAAAATAATGAATAGTTTATGATCTCCACTTTGTAAATCACTCATCAATCACATACCTTATGAGTATGTGATCTTACTTCATGTACTAGGTGTGAAAAAATGATGTATTACAATGAACCATCTAACTTGATGTATTAATCTATGATTTTTCATGATAGTAGCAACATCTCCAATTAGGGGATAAACATTAAGCAAATGAATTTAGTAGTTGATCACCATCCACAAACTATTGAAATTATTCACAAATATGTCTTCTATAGGTGAATGAGCATGCTTTATTGACCAGCTAAGGTATCACATGCTGAAATAAATTTAAAATCGACGACAAGTTTTACGCTGGCTGTCGACTACCTAACGCAACCCTCCACTTTTCTCATCCGGGCTTGGGACCGGCAACGGCAGTGTTAAATATCTTTCACCAGAATAACTTTTAAGAACTATTTTTACACAAATACAACTGCCTCAAACAGGGAAAATTATTACATCAGGACTCTGCATGCAGAGCTGCTTGCGGAGTCCAATCTCGTGCTGGCACGTGGAAAGTCGGCTCACCTACATAAAAAATGAAAATAAAAAAAATGAAAACGCGTGACCTGGCCCGACTGATGCGTTACAGAGCCTAAGCAAATATTTTTTTGCGTTATTTATCATTGCTGTCGTGTTATAGGAATATTTCCTCTTTTTATTCTGAATAGCACATAATAACACATTAAATAACACATGCATAACACAAAAAAATATTCAAAATAATGCGAGGGAATATATAACACGGAATATTCCTAAACCCTCAATAACACATTAAATAACTATTATTTATTAATAAATATAAATTATGACATCTAAATAAATTGTTTTTGTTCTATAACACACTAATAACAAACTAATAATACATAATAATACATAATAACACACTATAACACACTAATAACAAACTAATAATACATAATAACACAATGACACATAATAACATAATTATACACTCTCTAACTCGCGGTATAACACGTGGGGAATATTCTCTACGTGTTATACTGCGAGTTATAACGTCGCCCCATGTGTTATACACCGCCCTATAACACTCCTCTAGCCATGGTATAACATACATAAAATATTTCTCACGTGTTATACCACGAGCTAGGGAGTGTATAATTGTGTTATTATGTGTGTTATTTAGTGTTTTATTATATGTTATTTTGTGTTATTGAGTGGGGAAATATTTTTATACTTTCAATAACACATCAATAACACATGAATAATGTGAAAAATATTCAAAATAACGCGGGAGAATATTTTTATGCGATGAAATATTTCTATAACGCATTGGTCGGGCCGGTTCTCGCGTTTTCATTATTTTTTTATTTTTTATGTAGGTAGACCGACCTTTCACTTGTCAGTACGAGATTGAACTCCGCAAACAGCTTTGTATGCGGAGTCCGGATGTAATAATTTTTCCTCAAACAGACGCTTATATGACAATATATGAAACTTTTTGTTAATGACGATTTTTTATATACCCGATGAACTTTATCCATGCATTTTTTTTAATAAATGACATTTATAGTACACTATGGAAGCTTTGGTCAATCCTGCATAATTTGAACAAAAGTGTAACTCATGAACATAAACTAGCACTAATCTATCCTTCGTATTTATAAACGAAGTAGTTAATTATCATTCATATACTAATGAATGAAAGAATTTCTTGATGAAGGGGGTGGATGGTTGGACTAATGATTATATATATATATATATATATGACATCCTCAGATTATTTAACAAATAAAAAACTTTGAATTATTTATGCAGGAAATTTAAAAAGAGGGGATACAATTACAACCCTACTACCTACAATCGGCACATTTTGACATAATCTCAACTTCAACTACTGTGTGGTATCTACTGGACGACAAATACTTACGTACGGAGTATGCACGCAGTTCTAGATGTGTATAAAGGTTATTCGTGAGATATTGGAGGATTATACTGGTGCTATTGGAGTTAAAACCCCTAATAACCTGACAAAACTTCCGAATAACAACAAAAAATATAAGCGCAGAACTGCAAAATGTATTGGTAGGTTATTGGGAAGTTACTGAGAGGTTATTGAAGACAACTGCGTGCGTACACCATACGAAAATAGCCTCCTACTGGACACCCCACAAAAAACCTTTCGAAAGCATATGAAAAATTCACCCAAAATTATAATAGAATTTATACATAGTAATATAGTTTTTTTTTTGCCATCCACGAGAAGCAAGGAAACACAAAATCCATTAGTTACATCAGGGAAGCAATAGCAAACGACCAACCTTCCTACTCACAAGTCATAGTGCTTGTCGACGGTCTCAGACACATCCCAGGTGCAGGTCATGCCTTCGGGAAACACCACAAAATCACCTGCTTTAATTTCCACGTACTCATCGCCACATCCTTCGGGGTATACCTTCACCCTGCCTTCCAAGAAATAGCAAGTTTCCTTTGCAGAGTACGTCCAGGGGAATTTGCTAGGAGGACATCCCCACCTATAGGCAACATGCATGATAATCAAATATATTATGTGTGAGGAATAAGAATCCAGCATTCAGTTTAATTTCATAATATAAATTCTATATGCATAGGCATTAACATACATTTTGCTCATTTAATCTAATACATGCATCTAACCAGATTAGATCTCGTCTCTTGCTTTTAAGTATTTTATGCTTTTTTTTTTACTTTTAATATCTAACACATTATATAAATATTGAATCTCGATTTGTTTGTCAATCACATCTAAAAAATAGAGTGCAAGGGGATAGAAAGATGAGTGAATAGTAATACATTATGTCTAGGGGTGTAAACAAGCCGATGCTCAACTCGTGTTCGACTCGTTTATATTTCGAGCTCAAAAAGTGTGTTCGTGTTCGGCTCGTTAGCCGCGCAGAACAAACGAGCCGGACACGAGTTGTTCACGAACAAATAGTCTTTTTAACAACTCTAATCATGTGGCCATAAAACATAAGACAATAAGGATTTGAATAATATTTGAAAATTATTATTTATATTAAAACATCATTTGAATCTAATTTAATAATTTTTATTCTATTTTCTTAATCAATATTTTAATTGATTATAAATCTTTGTAGCCATGTAGTCAATTAGATTTTTTTAAAATACTACTTAACATATATAAACTTGATGACTAGTATTTCGATATATATATATATAAACTTGATGAGTAGTATTTCGAGCCAAAATGAGCCGAACGCGAACGAACACATCTTAATTCGTGTTCCGCTCGTTAACTTATCGAACAAAATTAACGAGCCGAACACAAGCTTCTTAACGAGCCGAACACGAGCTGTTCGCGAACAACGAGCCGTTTTGACAGCCCTAATTATGTCAATCATGTCTTTTTCATAATAAAATAAACTTCCTAGTTACATGAGAGGATACAATATATTGATGTTAAATTTTTGCCCTTGGTTTAAAAGAAATTGTAAGAGTAATCTTAATATTTTAAATGTACGAGCTGATCAACTGCAATTTGGGTCAGTTGACTAAGCTCAATTTGCTTTGGACCGACAGGATCAGCTCGGTCGGCTGAGATCCACTCAGCCGAATGGGATTAGCTTTGTCAAGTGACTTTGGTCGATAGTCGGCTGATATGGACCGGCTGTTGATCCTTTACCTTGACGAGGGGTATTTAGATGTCTCTATGATGGTTGGAGCTAGGGAGCTTAATCTTTCTTGGATCATCTTTCTTTTGAAAGTTGATTCGAGTGCCCTTTTGTCTTGCTTCTATCTGAATGATTCATTCTTGTATCATGTAGTCGTCTTTGGTATGTCTCGCGATTCAGTTATCTCTGGCCTTACTGACTTTGGCTCGAGCAATTTCACTTGGTCAAACAAGTAAACATCATGATTTTCTGTTGGTGGGCCCTCCATCGTTATAATTTTTTCTTCTAGAACATTAGATCTCCTCAGAATCAACAATGTCATATTTTCTCTATATATATTTTAGTTTCACGGTCCTCTTACTCACAAAAGTAACATTGCAATAAAAACAATAGAATTTAATGCAAAAAGCATCTCACATTTATTATTAATCAATGTTTCAAGAATTAAACATTAATGATTTTTGCACCTCTTATCCAGGACTCTTCACATTCCATATTTGCTCAGTAGCTCTTCTCACTTGACTTGTTCAACTTCCGAGTACTGTAATGGAGAACACGTTAAATCCCTAGGGCAATATACCTCACAAAAATCTCTTCATATTGTCTTTGGGAGGCCGAATCACCTCGAATGTGAAAGGAAGAAGAAAACCATCATTAAGAAGACAAAAAGGTTATGCTAGGGAATCAAGTGGAGCCGCTCGATTCATTCCTCAACACTAAGAGGAGAAATGTTCAAGCGGCCGACCCGACCAGCAATCCCTCGGGTCAACCTTTTACTACAACACAAGACCCGTGGATCGAACATGCCACACAAGAAGCTGCTGGTGCTCTGCTGCCACACAGTGAGAGCTCTCAGTCAGTTACAACTTCTAAGTTAGATCGATTCCTTGGTATGAGAAGCATCGCTCGTTCTTATTAGATTTCGATTTTTTATGTCCTTTTTCTTTACGTTATCACTTTGTGTTGACTACTTGACTTTGAGATAATCGGGTGAGAATCTACCCCAGCTGGTGTCAGCGAGAATTTGATTGAGCCGCCAGTGGTAGAGAAGCAGACACCGAGCGAGGGCGATTGACTCTCGAGTGAGGATGGTAGAGCTGACCGCCTAGGCATGCTCTTAAGACTTGCAGGGAAGCAACTGATGGGTGTCAGATATCTCGTAGAGCACTGGATCACCGTCTGGAAGAGATTGAGATCTCCTTTGCTCTATCAACTAAGGTAAAAAGAGGTGAGGAAATGTGTGAGCAGGGCGATTGACTCTCGAGTGAGGATGGTAGAGCTGACCGCCTAGGCATGCTCTTAAGACTTGCAGGGAAGCAACTGATGGGCGTCAGATATCTCGTAGAGCACTGGATCACCGTCTAGAAGAGATTGAGATCTTCTTTGCTCTATCAACTGAGGTAAAACGAGGTGAGGAAATGTGTGAGTTGCTTGCCTGAGTAGAGAGGATGATGGAGATGACAAATCTTTACCAGGAACTATCAAACATCCGGGAGAGAACACTCATTCTCTACGCTCAAATCGAGAGAGATCAGACAAATTAATTTATGTTTGCGGGAGAAATTTTGTATAAGAGTTAGTTTCGGCTGGTGTATGTCTCGATTGAAGTGGCGATCGACCCACTTATAAAATATTTTTTTTCAGGCTAGTTTTCAAGTGCTTTTTGCAACTTTTAATGTTTATTTTAGAGATAAAATTTATTTTTCTCCTCTCATTTATAGTGTTAATGTGATCTTTATGTCAGAGCGTTTTTGAAATTACAATAGAATTCCATTGTTACCCCTATGCAACGGCTAAACTTTTTTAATGTCCATATATATAAAGGGTGTGGGGTCAATGACGTGATGCTTTTACTCTTATTTTTATCTCTTGCTTCTCTTTATTCTCTCGACTTTCTTTTTTTACGCTCGGATCGATGGCTATGACTTATTCTCTAAAGGCCTTTGGGTCAGTCATCTCAAATGATCATGGATAACAGCGAGGGATGTGGATTGGTTGCAAGAAACATGTGTCTTTGATCTAAATGCTAGCCTCCTCTTCTGCAAGGATTAGTTTCACTTGGTCTCCAACTACTTTTTTGTCGATGAAATTAAAAAAAAAACCACCTCAATCATTTCTACGGCGACTCATAATTATATGTATTTTTTTGTGCTTCGTTTTGTGTAAGCCCAACTCAACTTATAAAAAAATGAAAGTATTTATCTTTATTGCTTGTCATACCTTTGAGTTTATTATTTTTATTTCAAATATCTGGGTCGATCGATTGTTATGTGAGGGGAATTTGATCAAACGAAGGGAATCCTCCTCGGGCGGTGAAGTTAATCAACCACTGCATTAGGTTTTTTTGCGAGGCCTAAAGGCTAATTGATTGAAAAACATTGTTGAATCCAAACGGATAAGTATGATTATAGAGTTTAGGACTACTCCAATATAATATCGCCCGACTTAAGTTTTATACCTCACATGTCTCGACCGCTTGGTTAGTTTATCACTTTGAACGAGCCACACCTTACATTAGACATATTAAGTTGATCTTATCGTAGTCTTTGTGAGGATAAATATTGAGACTTGACGTTATGGTGATTCATATGCAATGGGTAGAGAATCAACACTAGAGCTTGATTTGTTTCGAGCTAGGAGATGTGTGTTTTATTGATGCTTAAGCATTGTAGGATGATTCATGCATGATTTACTGATTGGACATTTGTTTGTCTGTGTTGGTTATTATGTTACCTGTCGCTATCAGTTTTGTGACTCAGACAAAAACATTGCCAACATGTCGGTTTGAGTTTCTGAGTGCTGGTTAGATATTATTGATCCCTTACATGAACTTCTCGAGTTTCCCGAGTGTCGGTTGAAACTGAAATCACACATTTGATTAGAAAAATGTCATAAATTTAAAGTAAAAAGAAATTAAAGTAATATGATCAGTTGGATATGCTTGTTTTTTGTAGGATTATGAATCCATAATCTTGAATCATCCTGGTGGCTCAACTTTAGAAATTTGTTAAGAGAATGCATTATTGAGCTATCAAGGCACCTAAGTACGCCCGAACTGATGTCGTTCAATCGATGTTGACACAAGATTGAAGAAAGTACTGGGAGTCGCCTTCTCCTTTTATGGCTAAGGGGGATCATCAGTTGTTCGGCATCAACCCTTCATCTCAAAGGTGTTGCTCTCTTCTCCAAGTTGACGCATCCTGAATGTCATCCAACATTGGATTCTTCAACTCCTGAATCTGCTATTTCGCAAACTCAATAGTTTACTTCATGTTGTTGGTATCTTTATTATAGGTTTTTTCTCTGTGGACTACTCTTCTTTATTTGTGGCATGATCTGCATTCACCACACTTTTTAAGATATTAAATCATGAGTTGTCCATGAGTAACACACATGGAATATAACGTAAGACGAGAGAAACAAAGAGGAGAGAACAGTCGTACGTCGTGCCAATCATATCTTATTCATAAAATGATCTTCATATTTATAAGAAATAAGATATAATGTGGTGGTGCTACATTTTTGTCCCTGCTTTAAAGGGGGCTATATAGGATATTCTTGATATTTTGTATGAGTTGATTGCTTGACTACTCTCGAGGACGGCAAAAAAAACTCAAATGGCTTCGAGTTAGCATGATTAGCTTGTCACTTAAGATCTGTTAGACAGATGAGATTAGCTCAGTCAACTGAGTCGACAAGTCGATATGGTCTGAATATCAATCCTTGGTCCCTAATGATGGGCCTCCGGATGTCTCTAGATAGTTGGAGATACTACAGGATTGGATTTTCCTTGGATCAACTATCTTGAGGCAGTTGGCTCGAGTGTCCTTTTGTCTCATTTCTATTTAAATGGCACGTTTCTTGTATATCCCGATCATGTTTAGTCTGTCTCGTGATTCGATTGACTTTGACCTTACTGGCTTTTGCTAGGGCAGCTCGGCCATACTGGCTTTGGCTTTACTAGCTATGACATGAACTATTTCAGCCTTTTTGGCTTTTGCTCAGACAACTTACTAGATCGGACAAGTGAGCATTATGTTCTCCTGTTGGCAGGCCCTCCATTGCCGTTCTCTTGTCTTCTGGATCATTAGATCTCGATTGAGCGCTGAAACATTATTTATTTACAATAAATATATTTAATTTAGCCACGACCCTTTTTTGAAGATTTATAAGATTTTATAGTTGGTATAGACTCACAAATATTGATTGGTCTGTTTGCCTTCAAATTCACTCTAAATTTTCAGCACAAAATGCTAAAAAATATTCATCTTTTTTTCATTATTTATTATTACATTTCTTTTACTTGATCAACATACTTTTGACAAAATTATTCAATTTAGTTGTACCACTATCACAAGAAATAGAAATGTTGATAGAAAATAAAATAGAACAATTATTCCATAAACAAAAGCTTAATTGTCAAAAGACTTTCCCAGATGATAACAAGATTCAATTTGTTGGGCATTAAAATGGAAGAATCAAATTTTCAAGAAGAGAAGACCAAGATATTTGTGCATAAAGACCATAAAGTTTCAAAAACCATTAACAAAATTAAAAAAACGTGAACGGAAAATCGTTCTGATAGATATCATGAACATAAACTAAATGAAACTACAATAGAAAATTTTGGGGTTCATGTTCATTTGTGGAGCTCTTCTCTTGTCCAATGTTTTTTACATGTCAAAACGTCAAAATCTGAGTTTAAGGCCTAACGTAAGGGTGGGTTTTGATCTGACTAACCTTCATCAACCTTCATCCATAAATTATCATCATCACCATTAGCATTATTCCCAAATTAATCTACTTGATTTTATGAATCCTCCTCCATTTTATTCCTTTAGAGTACTTAAAAAGTTAGTTCTGTTTTTTTTCTTTTTTTTGTTTTTTTTTTTGGAATCCTCCTCCATTTTATTCCTTTAGAGTACTTAACAAGTTAGTTCTGTTTTTTTCCTTTTTTTTGTTTTTTTTCTTTTTTTTGTTTTTTTTTTTGAGTGCAGGGACATTATGAAATTTTTTATTTTATTTATTTTTTCTGAACGAGTTAGTCGTCTTAGATGGTTTGGTCACATTAAACATCGACCGTCTGATGATTCGATTAGGAGATTAGATGTTTTAGATTCGACTTGTGTTAAGAAAGGCAGAGGTAGACCTAGGAAGACTTGGGCTTATTGTATAAAAAATGATCTTAATTTATTAGAACTAAATGAAAATATGACGCTAAATGGGACACAATGGAGAAAAATGATTCATGTTGCTGGGCCCACTACCTGGGCCCACGTAGCGGGATTAAGGCTTTTTTGTTGTTGTTGTTGTTGTTGTTGTTGATGTATTTATTGTTTTCTGAAGGAACGGTTTGGTTACCTCCTTTATGCCCTCTTCGTAATGTAACTATACTATTGCATCCATCAACACTGCCCCATAACATGCATTCATTGAAAGCCTCGTGCAAAAGTTCTGGTCAATATATCTTGAGGAAAAGAATATTCTAAATTTAGATTCATGTTATACGAAACCAAATTTTAATAAGTATATAATCAAAATGACCGTCTCATCAAGATGAGCCTAATGACACCAAAAACAATCCAACCCAAGTCCCAATAAGGCCCAATCAGATATTTAAGTATAGTCAAAGCCTTTGATGCATCAATTTAAAGGCTAAATGATTTCAAAACTTGATATGTTTATAGTCCAATTGAGCAGCTTAATAAAAGAAATCCAAGGAGCCTGATAATTCAATTCTAATGTTGGTAAGGTCAACAATCTGATCAAGGGATTTAATAATAACAGCCTGATAGCATCTTTTTGGCTATTGGCCAATTTTGCTAAATACTTTCAAAAATAAAAAAATACACTTTTTTTACTAGACGATAGGAAGAGAGATGAGTGAGCTCACTACTAAAATTTAACTCTTGAAGTTTCGACGATTGTCGTCGCTTATTAAAGTCGTCGTTGGCCACCAAGTTCGTCGTTGATCACCAAATTTGCCTCTAATTCATCAAAGGTCGTCGTCGACCACCACCAGTATTTTGCTACAACCAAGATTATTATAGCAATCAACTACGACATTTGTAGCCAACATTATTGCTATGGTCACCAACATCATCTTATCATCTCATCTCTTCGAATACAAAAGATATGTAGACCTTTGCACTTTTAATCTTCTTGTAGATTATTTTGATTGAGCCAAAGCCCGTGATTCTTTTATCTTTTGAGAGTTTATTCCACATAAAAAAATTGGTAATCGCATACATCTCTGTCTGTGTGTTGGAAAACTATTTAGAGCTAAAACATGAGATTTCGACGATTTTGAATAGTTTATAGAACACAATAGGTTAACGAGAAACAAAATCCCACAATTTTATATCACACAATAGTTTGACGGGAAACAAAATCCCACTTTTGTAGAAGTTTGAGCAATCTTTCAATAGCTAACAAATGTAATACTCAAAACAGTGAAACCTCCCACTCCAATACAAACCATTCTTAGGGACAATCTCGTAGTCAAGGATTACAAGCCTCTCCATCATTTCCCCCAAATGGACATTGCCCTTGCAATGAAGGTGCCTCTTCCTTGCCCCTAGAAAAACACGTGGAGAATGGAACAATCTTGAAATGAGATTTTTCAGCTTATACGTGAAGCTCTACAACCATTATTGGTGTAAAAAATGTGGGGTTTGTCTACCTCAAGATCAATCATCAATCAGGGATGCTCAACTAGAGAACAAAACTTTAGCACCCTGTCATCATATTGGAATTTCTTAACTAAGCCAGGGAGCTAACTTCACGAACATTATTAATTCTACACATTCATCTTGTGCAAACTGACCAAATTACAAACCTCCATATAGGAGTGTAAACAAGTCGAGCCATGCCTGAGCCACCCTCAGTCTTACAAACCTCCATATAGGAGTGTAAACAAGTCGAGTCATGCCTGAGCCACCCTCAGTCTGAGCTTGAGCTTGATTAATTTTATCGAGCTCGAGCTTAAATCTGCGAGTTCAAGCCGACACACAGGCCAATTTTTGTGTATTATCATTTAAGATCTGTTATAATAAAATGACAAATAGAATAAACAATTAAGAGAAAAATACTAAGAAATCATTTAACATAAAATACAAAATAATATTTTTAAAATGTTTTTAATACTATAAAGTTAAAGTCTTCAAATTTAATTTAATTTAAATATATTTATATTAATATTTTTTAAAACTAAATAGCTCACGAGCTAACGAGTCAAGTCAGGGCTAGCTTGAGTTTGGTTCGTTAGCTCATCGAGCTTAGTTTACAAGCCACTTATCGAGCCTAGCTCGAGTTGGCTCACGAGTCAGCATTGACTCACGTACATCCCAACTTCAAACACGTGAAAACTTAGCTTCACCGCATCATGTTAATCGTAACGAGCTATGACGTTTAGTTCAACAAGAATTTTCTCTAAGAGATAAGTTTCTCATTCAAGTAAGTTTTATTATCAATGAACTTTTTTTTTTTGTTTATTACAAGGCCTTTTGAGAATAAGGGTGCGTTCATGGCCGCATATCTTGCATAGCACAACCCCAAGCCGCACTTCCTTTTTTCGTTTGGTTGTCACGTTTTGATGCAGTTTCATATTTCCACGGAACGACATGCATTTCCTATTATATCTTGCTGTTTATTTTTACTACCATACCCTTTTTTTTCGCCCTCGAGCCCTCTCTCGCAATTGATTTTCCCCTCTTCTTTCGCTGTCGCACCGACTTCTCTCTCTGAGCCCTCTCGCACGACCGACTTTCCCTCTCCTCTCTCGTGACCCATCTTTTCTCTGGCATTCTCTTCGCACTTGTCTCTGGCATATGAACTTGCGATTGGTTCTTCTCTTGCTGGTTTTTGATTGAATTTTCTCTTGTTGGTTTTCAATTGAATTTTGACTGATATTTCTCTTTGCGATTTTGTGTTGTTGTGGAATTTTTTTTATCGGGGTGAAGCCATTTACTGTCGATATTATGTTGGTCGTGCTTGTGGTAAGGTGGCTATTAGCTGCAATAGCTCTGCTATGGGATGTAGTGGTTGTGTTGGGGTACTGTGGTGGCTCTGTTGTGAGCTGTGGTGGCTATGGGTTTTGGTGGTTTAGGTGTTCTGGTTGTGTTATGGCTTTGGTTTTACTGTGGGTTGCGTGATTTTGTGCTGGTGGTGAGTTGGGTTGGTTGTGGGTTGGGGTGGTGGTGGGTTGACTGTGTGGCGGCTCTGACTTGTGTTGTAACTATGTGGTTGTTTTGTGGTTGTCTGGTTGTGGTCTAGTTGGTATTGGGTTCGGTTGATGGCCAAAAATGGTGGCTCTATTGTGGGATGTGGTTAATTCAGGACATATATGTGGGTGGGCTTGTAGTGACTCTGGGTTTTGGTAGCTCTGAGTTGGAGTGGTGGCTCTAGCTTGTGGTGGCTCTATCGCGAGTTGTGGTGGTTTTATGAATTCAATGCATATATGGATGTGGTGTGGTGGCCCTAAGTTTTGGTGGTTGGTTGTTCATATGTGGTTGTACAATGATGTGGGTTGGGTTGTTGTGGTTGTGTGGTGGCTTTGGTTTGTGTTGTGGGTTGTGTGGTACTTGTGGGTAGGGGTGGTGGTAGTGAGATGTGGGTTTGGGTGGTTATTTTGGGTTGGGTTGGTTGCAGCGGGTTGGGGTGTGATGTGAGTTAGAGTGTTGTAATGTGGGTTGAGGAGTTGTGTTGTGATGTGGCTCTAGGTTTTTGTGGTTGGGTGGGCTGTGGTAGTTGTGTGGTGGCTCGGTCGTGGGTAGTGATGGTTGTGTGAATTCAACGCAGATGTAGTTGTAGGGTGGTGGCCCTGGGTTTTGGGTTGTGTTGTGATGTGGCTCTAGGTTTTTGTGGTTGAGTGGGCTGTGGTAGTTGTGTGGTGGCTCTGTCGTGGGTAGTGATGGTTGTGTGAATTCAACGTAGATGTAGTTGTAGGGTGGTGGCCCTGGGTTTTGCTGGTTGGTAGTGCATATGTGGTTGTGTTGTAATGTGAGTTGGGGTGTTGTGGTAGTAGTGACTCTAGCATGTGTTGTGGGTTGTGTGATTTTGTGGTACTTGTGGGTACGGGTGGTGATAGTTGGTGTGGGTTATGGTGGTTGCTATGAGTTGGGGTGGTTGTTGTGGCTTGTGTTGTGATGTGGGTTGGGGTGTTGTGATATGGGTTGGGGTGTTGTGATGTGATGTGGCTCTGAATTTTGGTGGTTGGGTGTGTTGTGGTAATTGTGTGGTGGCTCTATCGTGGGTTGTAGTGGTTGTGTGAATTCTGTGCATGTGGTTGTGGTGTGGTGACCCTTGATTTTGGGGTGGTTGATGTGGGTTTGGGTAGTGACTCTGTGGTGTGATGGCTCTATCATGGGTTGGATGATTAATGTGGGTTGAGGTGATGCCTATGGCTTGTGTTTTGTTGTGGGTTTGAGTGTTTTTATGTGGGTTGGTGTGTTGCGTGGTGGCTCTGTTGTGGGTTGTGGTGGTTGTGAATTCAATGCATATCTGGCTGTGGTGTGGTAAATTTAGAGCATATTTTGCCAACTTTAAGCTACTAGAAATAATGATTTGGTTGTTGTGAATTATAGTGGCACTATTGTGGGTGCTCACCTCTTCTATATGCATAATATGTTAACAAAATTATGGTATGTTAATTGAGCTCAAAAGGACTCAACAAATATCTATTCTTATCAATGTGTGTATCAAGATCTCAATATGAGGAAGATAATTTGTTGAGGTGTTGTGATTGTGTGGCGACTCTGGCTTGTGATGTGGGTTGTGTGGTACTTGTGGGTCGGGGTGGTAGTAGTTGGTTGTGGGTTCAAAGACAATGGTGGGATGCTTTGGTTGTGTGCTTGTGGCAGGTTTGTTATGGGTTAGGTTGGTGGCAATGGCTTGTGGTGGCTCTCTGTGGGCTGTGGTGGTTGTGCATTGATATCCAATAGTTGGCTGTGAGTTAAAGGTAATGGTGGGGTGCTGTAGTTGTGTGGTTTTGGTGTAATTTGTTGTGAGATGAGGTGGTGGCTCTAGCTTGTGGTTGATCTTTGTCGGTTTTTGTGGTTGCACATTAATATCCCATAGTTGGTTGTGGGTTAAAGGAAATGGTGGAGTGTTGTGGTTGTGTGGATGTGATGTTGTTTGTTGTGGTGGTGACTCTAGCTTGTGGTGGCACTCTGGGCTCTGGTGGTTCTACATTGATATCTCAAAGTTGGTTGTGGGTTGTCACTTGTCTGGTTGTGGTGATTAATTATTGTGATGTGGTTGCTGTCAAATATTAATGTTTCTTTTCTTGTGTTAATAAAGCAATGGTTAAGTCTAAAGAAGTCAATTCATCAGCCACGTGAAATAGGGAAGACAAACTCATATTTTGTGACATGTCTTAAGAAGGTTGAGCTGGAAAATAGACCCACCACCTATTTTAACAAGAAAGGGCGGTAAAATATTATGAAAAAGTTCAAAAAAATGACAAGAAAGACGTACGATATGTTGAAACTTAAGAACAAGTGAGATCACTTGAAGAAGGATTGAAAATTAGAGAAAAAATTAAAATGGGGATCCACAGGCTTGGGTTGGGATTCAACCAAACAAACTATTGATGCTTCGAAGAAATGATGGGTGGACAGAGAAATAGGATGTACAACTTCCTTGCATATTGCAAAAAATGTTGGCCGCCAAGAAGTTCAAATTCTGTGGAATTGACCCTGATTTAGAATAGAAATTGGACCATATGTTCGGTGGGGTTGTGACAACAAGCACTCATGGTTTCACCTCAAGTGAGCATGAGTTTGTTAGCATACCAGAGAAGTTGGAGATCAAACGAGTAACTGGCTCCGGTGAATGCCCAAGTGAGCAAGGGTTTGCTAGCATACCAAAGATGTTCGGGGCCCGTCAGTTGCTCCCACACGTCTCAGAAAGATTCTCTCAACAATCGACTCCTCCATCCTCACTTGAGAGACGACCGCCCTCACCTGCTCCTTGGCCTGCTATCACTGGCACCCTAATCAGATTCTTACCCATGCCAATCAGAACTGGATCATCATCCAAGACTATTAAAGTCGGGTTGTCCATGCCAAAAAACATTGTAAAATAAAAAAATTAAATTAAAAAGATTAAATCCTACAAATAAGGCTGAAATCCCTCTTACACGGAAGCCAATTCCACTTAGATATTGTGAATGACATAGCAACATCAACGGGGCATGCCCTTAAAGGAGGTGGGAGGCCACCAGAATTTAAGAGACCGGAACAACCAAAGAATCTTGCGCCGGAACAAATGGTTGAGCAACCGAATGATGGGCGGGTTAGTCGGTTGAATGCTCTTCCACTTAGTACCGAAGAGCAAATCAGACGACCCCTTTGATTTGAAATTGTGAGTGAAACTGCTTTTCCCTTCCTCATGATGACCTTCTTCCTTTCGCTTTTCGAGCGATATTTGAGCGACCAGGCCAATAGGAGGAACTTGCACGCAGCAAATGGCTAGACGACCAGATCAAAGGTTGGGTTGGCCGACTGAGCACTCTTTCTACTTAGTATCCAAAGATTGAATAATTCCACCCTACATAATTTGGAATTGTCAGTGCAACCACTTTCTTCTTCATGAGAAACTTCTTCCTTTTGCCTTTCGAGTAGTACGATCCCTTTAGCTTTCCAAAGGCAAAATAGATAGATCTTTGTTCAGAATATCACTCAAAGGTTTCAATACATTTTCCAACACAACACATGAAAGTTGGTTGAATCAAAAGAAGGAAAGATGCGGAACAGTTAGGGTTCAGAATATCACTCAAAGGTTTCAATACATTTTCCAACACAACACATGAAAGTTGGTTGAATCAAAAGAAAGATGCGGAACAGTTAGACAAGGGAAAGGGCCCCATCACGCTCCATTTATAAGAACCAAAAGCATGAAAATTAAGGGAGTTCAGTTATTAAATCATTAGTAGAAATTGAATGTAATCTAATTTTTGCATTAAATTCTCTTATTCTTATCGCAGTTTCATTTTCAAAAAGTAAGAAAATCGGTAAACTAAAATATATACATAAAAAATATGTCAGCACTGTTCTTGAATGAATTCAACGGTCCAGAACGGAAGGGTATGACGAATGTTGGCCCACTATTAAAGGGTCGTAAGGCCCACTTGACCTACCGAGCAATGCCATACAAACCAAGCCAGTAAAGCTAAAACTGAATAAGCCATGAAGTGCACAAGAAGACGAAGGAATAATGTGAATCCAAATCATTCGATTGGAAATGAGAAAAGTGCAACTGAGCCAACCCACTACGGGAAAGCCGATTTAATGTGATAGCCTACCCTCCAGAAGAATAAATCTAATGGAATATTCAATTTCCTAGTATCTTCAACTATCCTAGAGATGCCCAAAAATCCCTCACCAGTTATCAAGGAACAAGACCCACGCTAAATCAACCAATTGTCCTACATTGACCAAGCTCAACTGACTGAGTTATTCCCATTGACCCATGACAATCAAGAGAATTTTGTTGACTCAAAGCCAAATAAGCTTAGTCAGTCGAGCCACAAAGTAGTCAAACAAGTCCATACATGTAAAATTCTAGAAATACCCTTATAAAGCAGTGCAAAACTATAATATCATCATTTTACCCTCTCCTATAAAAATAGGAGAATTATTTTATAAATAAACACGCGCAGATTACAGTTCATTACTTTTTACTCCCTCTCTCTCTTTACTCTATTCCTTGGGTGTGTGACTCATAGATAGGGTTGTCAAAATGGCTCGTTGTTCACGGACAACTTGTGTTCAGCTCGTTAAGAAACACCTTTTCGGCCCGTTTGCTAAGTTAAAGAGCCTAACAAGAATAAAGATTTGTTCAGTCATGTTCGACTTGTTTTGGCTTGAAATACTACTCATCAATTTTATATATATTGATGAGTAGTATTTTAAAAAAATTTAATTGACTACAAGGCTACAAAGATTTATAATCAATTAAAAGTATTAATTAAGAAAATAAAATTAAAATTATTAAATTATATTCAAATGATTTTTTAGTATAAACAATAATTTTTAAATATTGCCTCAATCCTTAACATCTTATGACTACGTGATTAGAGTTGTCAAAACGACTCTTTGTTCGTGAACGACTCACTAAACAAATGAACCGAACATGAACACACATTTTGAGCTCGAAATACAAACGAGTCGAGCAAGAGCTGAGCCTGGGCTCGCTCGTGTTCGGCTTGTTTACCCCTACTCACAGATAAACCAGGATTCAACACCATCGAAGCGCGGCAGCCTCCGTATAAAGGCGAGCGTGACCCAAATCTGGGCATCAAATATAGGACTTTATGATTTAGTAGCAATAATTTCTTGAGCCAAAAAAGAATGTCATCGATGTAATGTTTTGTAAATAATGAACTCGATAATGATGAATTTAATTAATACATAGGTTTCTAAATGAATTGGATATAGGGGCTTTTTTTTTTGTTTCATGTTTGTGCTTTCATTGAAGATAACACATATCAAGCATTGATGTGGAACGGGGTAAAGGAGCACACCTTTTTTCCTATAATTTATGCTTAGATGAACTTCCTAAATAATGTAAACCAACCATCAAAGATTATACACGGCCATTGGTAAGAGTCATCAAACCAAAGCTTCAAGATTAGATGGACTAATGTGAACATTCCTTCATTAATTAATTTTGAGATTAATCATTCCATTCAATGCTTTGTGTTTTGCCAAACTTATTAAAAGAAGACATCTTGCAATTCTCACCTTATGCTTTTGGAGTTGTTGAAAGGCATGGAGTATGTGATTTGTCTTACAAGCTGCAAAAACAAAGACAATATAATGGGAGTCAATTGATGTGGGATTTTGTACAAGCCTTGACAATCGACCTCTCACATGAGAACATTCCACATTGTTCATCATTCCCTTCAAATGAATGCTAATAAAGTATCATGTGCCTATAGCCCAATCAACAAGTACAGGCTCGTGAGAATCACCTACACTTAAACTTTGGGCAACCATGGAAGAACCAACCAAATGTCCACGGGAGCCACAGATTACACGAGCCACTAGACCTTAATTGAACGATCTACTCTAAAAGCACATGGAGATAAAAAAAAAGGAGGATTGAAGTTGAGCAGCTCAACTTGAGCTCATAATGCCACTAATGAAACCCATTTTTAACTCGAAACTTAAGTTCGCACTTGCAGTTAATCACTTAAATTTTCTAAACAAACATTTTTTTTATTATTATTTTATGTGACATTAAATTGAAAAACTCACGCACCTTCACAAATTTAAGCATTGCAAACACTCACTTATATAAGCCATCTATGACAAATGATCTGATGTTTAAGAAAGAAAATGGTCTACTCGTTCATTCCATTTAATGGCATTCAAATTAATATTTACAAAAGCCCATATGACAATCAATCTAACGCTCTTGTATATATTTTTTATACGTTTTCTCAAGTTTACTATGTTTTGCCAGCGATGCATCACACATGAACACTTTTTCTCCATGCAAGTAGACTATTAAAAAGATTAGCACTTATGAATTCTGGAACACAAATATATTGGCTATAGACCTAACTTCTGTAGTATATCACTTGTAACCCCATCATGGTCCTTTACATAATTGGGACATTGGCAAATTCATAAGATACAGTCCCATCACCATATCCCATTTGTTTAGTCTTACTCAGGAGGCTGAATTTGAAATGATAAACAGATCATTTTCGTCAGCAGCCATTCACCTGGTTGAATACAAAGAGAACAAATTTTTTCTCCTTTAGATACCTCACAAATTTCAGCTATTGTGTAGGTTACCACGCAAGTGGCAAATGCTACACCGCGAAAAAACCCCCAACAAAAGAACGAAAAAATATTACATCAGGCTCCGCATGCAGAGCTGCTTGCGGAGTCCAATCTCGCGCCCAATCTCGCGCTGACACGTAGAAGGGCGGGGTTACCTACATAAAAAATGAAAAAAAAATGAAAACGCATTATAAGAATATTCCCTCACGTTATTTTGAATATTTTCAGCGTTATTCATATGTTATTGGTGTGTTATTGATGTGATTTTGAGAATAACACAATAAAACACATAAATAACGCGGGAAAATATTCCTAAACCCTTAATAACACATCAATAACACATGAATAATATATCAATAACACATTAAATAACACATAAATAATGCGAAAAATATTCAAAATAATGCGATGAAAAATGCCTATAACACGGATTGAATAACACAATAAATAACACATGAATAACACGAGGAAATACTCTTAAACCCTCAATAAAACACCAATAACACATGCATAACGCTGAAAATATTCAGAATAACGCGAGGGAATATTTTTATGCAATGAAATATTCCTATAACGCATCGGTCAGGTCGGGTCGCACGTTTTCGACCTTCCATATGTCAGTGCAAGGTTGGACTCCTCAAGCAGCTCCTGATGTAAATTTTTACAATGAGGAAATATACCACAGTTCTCAGATGCTAAATTCGTTGGCCTGATCATGATTGAAGTTAAAAGGGAAAGGAAGAGCGCGAGTTAGAAGGCAAGAAGCCATACTTGGGCCATTGCTTAACGCCGAGCTCCAAGAGTTTAGATTCCGGCGGATTTCTTTCAACTATAATCCCAAGCTTCTCCATGGCCGGGATCTCCCCTCTGATCAACCTCAAGGACAGAGCCGCCGGAAACCTTCTCCTATGGTTCGAAGAGAGAGAAGAAACCGCTCTGACGACAACAGAGGCAGGGCTACGCGAGTGGCCACTTATGATGCAAGGGTTTGCCATTGGAGTCAGAGTGAACCTTCCAGAAGAATATTCGTTAAAATTTTTAATTGTTAATTTGATGAAGAGACTTCCGGTGCAGCATAAAAGAGATGAGGATGACCAAATTGTCGGATTATTTTGAGCGAGTATCCTGGTCCATTCATTCTCTATCTTCGGTATATTTCACATGGACACCTATATAGAAATTCATACGGCATCCGAATTCACCGTTCATCACAATAAATATGTATTTCGGTGGACCTCAATTTTAAATTTTATTTAAAAAAAAATTGATGGATAGTGGAGATCGAACACCATATGCATGCATTTATGCATACGGTACGACATGAAATAATTTTTCTCGTCTCGATGCATTGAGGCACACAACTTCGCACAACTTTTAAGTAGAGCAAAATGGGGCTTTAAATTTTTATTATCAAATATTTTAAGGTGTCATGAAATACTTAAAGTGTCATGAAATACATAGGATATTAATTGGAATTAAAGTGAAATTTTTTTTAAAAATAATTTTAAATGTTCATTTTATCCGAACAAATATTTTGGTACTATTATAATACAAATAAAAATATTATTTTGTTCTTATTATTTTATTAACTTCTATTTTTATTGATTAGATTTTTATTTAAAATAACATTAGAACCTTACTAATAATAAAGATTACAAGAGCCAAAAAAACATAGAAAATATAGCAAAATAGTATTAGACGTTAAGTCTAGTGAGAAGCTTTGATATATACTATATTGCTAAAAAATAATAGTAGCAAATGATTAAATGTTTTTTCAGTTCATATTCTCGTCATCTACTTGTAGCTTAATTCGAGACAAATTATATTACATTGATTGCTATATTTTTTCCATAAATTAGACTACCTAGTTTGTAAATATGTAATTACATAGAATACAAGTTGAATCATGTACATAGGGTGAATATGTGTGAAGTCATTAGCAAGTCAAGTGAATGGTGGTAATTGTTGTTGATTCCTTTTAGTTTGTCTCCAAGGAAAGTACACTTGCTTTGATAGTTTTGATAACTTTATCTTAGTGACTCCAATGTATTGACGTTAGAGAAGTGACTAAACTTGGACTCAACCCACATCAATCAGAGAAATGGATACATATCAACATTCTTATTATTATTATTCTTCAATTTGTAGTTAGAAAAGCCAGATCAGAAACTCTAGCCCAAATAGAAACACCTCATGGCAAAATACATTCCAACCTTGGTAAATCTAAGCATGCAACTAGCTAATCAATTCTTTTTATTTTAATGATCACAATAAAATAAATAAATAATATTCTCGATGATCTGCCACATTTGCCGACAAATATTCTCGATGATCTACCACATTTTGCCGACACCACGTAGTGGGATTAAAACTTTGTTGTTGTTGTTGGTGGTGGTGTTGTTATACATTTTAACACTGAGTAATATGCAAATGCTTTATTACATAAGTTATATTTGGTGTAATGTCATTCACATCCCCTAGGCATGGATAACACCAAGAAATCCTTTAGTAAGGAATTTCTTGTGATGATGTTAAAGATTTAAAAGTAATAAGAGAGATGCAAACCTACAGATGTATTCTTCTTATTATCAATTAAATAAAACAACATAAAAGAAAATTAAGGAAGATGATGAGGGTGAGAAGGCTAAAGTTGCTAAGTTAATTAAAATAAATGATTTTTTTTTTTGCGCTACTCTTCCAAAATGTTTCTAGTCATCACTCTGTCTCGAGTTCATCCTAGATGAAAATGATAGAATCTTGTTGGTGATGGTGTTGTTGAACATTGTCTATTGCTGACTTTTAAAGCTGAGCAAGTTTTAAAATAGTAGAAGTTAGCTCAAAGAATGATTTTGCCACTACTGATGATGTAATAATTTGAAGGAACCATTTAAGTGTCAATTTGGAGGATTTTATGACGGTAAAGAAAATGATTTTTGTCTTCTAGTTTGTTTGGGCTTTTGAAAAATCAAACAAAAAAACATGTAGTACTTATAAAATTGCTAGGATTTGCTTTTACAAAAAGTTTAAAGAAGTGATTTGATATTCATGAACATTTTTTTATTGTTCATTGATCAAGCTCCATCAATTTGAAGTTTGACAACCTCTAAGTATCCTCCCATTTAGGGAGCTACCTTAGGAGTGTTGGGCTCCCCCACCCTTCTAAAATGGCACGCATGGATAACTTTTGCAACATTGAAGACATTTTCTAACCCGCCTGTCTAACATGGATCTTCTATACCTATGTAAAAGAAATAGCAAAATACTCAATGTCGTGGAAGCAACTAGAACAAATACTTAATAGTAAGTTTTCAGGTCGAGTTGGAATTTCTTGAACGGGTACAGATGTTTTCACCCCATTGGAACAATGAGAATGAGTACATAATGTGTTCAAGAATGTATATATCTATAAAAAAAATATAAAATCAAAAATAAAAAAAAGATATATATATATATATATATATATATTCTCTTTTTGCCTCTTTTTTGTGTTTTTTCCTTTTCCCTCGTTTTTATTTTATTTTTTCACTCTTTGGTAAAGATAGAATGAGGTGAGTGGCATGGAAGAGCTCCAACAACTGTGGTGGGCTTGACCAATAGTAGTCCGACGAATTCTGGTGGTGAGAAGCATGCCAACTAGGTAGTGCTGGGGGCAGTGAGGTTGGTCAATAGTGGGAATGGCTAGCCAGCGAGTGGCAAAACTTAGTGTGGGTTGGTCAACAAGGCGGCGGTTGGTGGGCAATGCTAGCAAAGAGCGGCCAGCTATGAGTTTTGCAGGCTAGGTTGAGGCGTAGTTTTGGTGATGTGCTTCTTGGATTACCGATGACAGAAGACGGTGGTGCGGTTCCGACGAGGGGTGGCAGATGACGACATACTAGCGGTGAGGCGAGCTGGCGGTGTCTGTCAGTAGGTCAACCCAGCAAAGGTGTCTATGTTGATGAGGATGACAATGTTTACAGACCAATGTGGCAGCTGGTGAGTAGGGCCATCAAGGTGTGGCCGATAGCGTGCTCCAGGTGGTGAGGATACAATGAATTGATTGTGATCTAGCAAGGTGAAGGTGGGATGCTCAACAGTTTTCTGGAGAGGTGAGCCACACAGTTCTCAGATGCTAAATTCGTTGGCCTGATTATGATTTAAGTTAACAAGGAAAGGAAGAGCGCGAGTTAGAAGGCAAAAAACCATACTTGGGCCATTGCTTAACGCCGAGCTCCAAGAGTTTAGATTCCGGCGGATTTCTTTCAACTATAATCCCAAGCTTCTCCATGGCCGGGATCTCCCCTCTGATCAACCTCAAGGACAGAGCCGCCGGAAACCTTCTCCTATGGTTCGAAGAGAGAGAAGAAACCGCTCTGACGACAACAGAGGCAGGGCTACGCGAGTGGCCACTTATGATGCAAGGGTTTGCCATTGGAGTCAGAGTGAACCTTCCAGAAGAATATTCGTTAAAATTTTTAATTGTTAATTTGATGAAGAGACTTCCGGTGCAGCGTGCCGGATTATTTTGAGCGAGTATCCGGGGTCCATTCATTCTCTATCTTCGGCATATTTCCCACGGCACCTCTAAAAAATTCATATGGGTCTGATTTTCAATGTTTATTACAATAAATATAAATTTTGGTGGGCCACATTTAAATTTTATTTTTTTTAATTGATGTACGGTGAAGATTAGACATCATATTCATGTATTTCTGTATATGGTGCCGTATGAAATAATTTTTCTCGTCTCGACGCATTGAGGCGCACAACTTTTAAGTAGAGCAAAATGGGGCTTTAAATTTTTATTATCAAATATTTTAAGGTGTCATGAAATACATAGGATATTAATTGGAATTAAAGTGAAATTTTTTAAAAAAAATTAATTTTAAAAGTTCATTTTATCCGAACAAATATTTTGGTATGATTATAATACAAATAAAACATTATTTTGTTCTTATTATTTTATTCACTTCTATTTTTATTGATTAAATTTTTATTTAAAATAACATTAGAACCTTACTAATAATAAAGATTACGAGAGCCAAAAAAACATAGAAAATATAGTGAAATAGTATTAGACGTTAAGTTGTGAGAAACTTTGATATATACTATATTGCTAAAAAAAAATATTAGCAAATGATTAAATGATTTTTCAGTTCATATTCTCGTCATCTACTTGTAGCTTAATTCGAGACATGATACAATATAAAAGATTGTTCAAGTAAAATTATATTACATTGATTGCTATATGTTTTCCATAAATTAGACCTACCTAGTTTGTAACTATGTAATTACGTAGAATACAAGTTGAACCATGTACATAGGGTGAATATGTGTGAAGTCATTAGCAAGTCAAGTGAATGGTGGTAATTGTTGTTGATTCCTTTTAGTCAGTCTCGAAAGAAAGTACACTTGCTTTGATAGTTTTGATAACTTTAGACGTTAGAGAAGTGACTGAACTCGGACTCAACCCACATCAATCAGAGAAATGGATACATATCAACATTCTTTTTATTATTATTATTCAATTTCTAGTTAGAAAAACCAGATCAAAAACCCTAGGCCAGATAGAAACACCTCATGGCAAACCACATTCCAATCTTGGTAAATCTAAGCATGCAACTAGTTAATCAATTCTCTTTATTTTAATGATCATAATAAAATAAATAAATAATATTCTCGATGATCTGCCACATTGATTATAGCTAAACATGTTGATTTAATAATTTGTTATACATTTTAACACTTTAAGCAATATGTAAATGCTTTATTACTTAAGGTATATTTGGTGTAATGTCATTTCACATCTCCTAGGCATGGATAACACTAAGAAATTCTTTTGTAGGGAATTTCTTGTGATGATGTTAAAGAGTTAAAAGTAGTAAGAGATATCCAAACCTACAGATGGGTAATTTTCTTATTATCTATTAAATAAAATAACATAAAAGAAAATTAAGGAGGATGATGAGGGTGAGAAGGGTAAAGTTGCTAAGTCAACTACAATAAATGATCTTTTCTGCGCTACTCTTCCAAAAATGTTTCTAGTCATCACTCTGTCTCGAGTTCATCCTAGATGAAAATGATAGAATCTTGTTGGTGATAGTGTTGTTGAACAATGTCTATTGTTGAATTTTGAGACTGAGCAAGTTTTAAAATTGTCGAAGTTAGCTCAGAGAATGATTTTGCCTCCACTAATGAGGTCAAATTTGAAGGAAACATTTAAGTGCCAATTTGGAGAATTTTAAAAATGTAAAAAAAATAGTTTTCGTCTTCTAGGTTGTTTGGGCTTTTGAAAAATCAAACAAAAAAACATATAGTACTTAGAAAATTACTAGGATTTGCTTTTACGGAAAGTTGAAAGAAGTGATTTGATATTCATGAACATTTTTTATTGTTCATTGCTCAAGCTCCATCAATTTGAAGTTCGACAACCTCTAAGTATCTTCCCATTTAGGGAGCTACCTTGGGAATGTTGGGCTCGCCCAACCTTCTAAAAAGGCACGCATGGATAACTTTTGCAACATTGAAGAGATTTTCTAACCCTTCTGTCTAACATGGATCTTCTATACCTATGTAAAAGAAATAACAAAATTCTCTATATCGTTGAAGCAATGAGAACAAATACTTAATAGTAAGTTTTCACGTCGAGTTGGAATTACTTGAACGGGTACTTATAGAAGATGTTTCTGCCCCATTGGAACAATGAGAATGGGTACATAGTGTGTTCAAGAATTTATACTATATATATATATATATACATATATTCTATTTTTGTCTCTTTTTTGTGTTTTTTCCTATTTTCCTCCTTTTTATTTTATTTTTTCACTCTTTGGTAAAGATAGAATGAGGTGGGTTGCATGGAAGAGCTCCAATAACTGTGGTGGGCTTGACTAATTGTAGTCCGACGAATTCTAGTGGTGAGAAGCATGCCAACTAGGTAGTGTTGGAGGCAGTGAGGTTGGTCAATAGTGGGAATGGCTAGCGAGCGAGTGGCAAAACTTAGTGCGGGTTGGTCAACAAGGCGGTGGTTGGTGGGCAATGCTAACAAAGAGCGGCCAACTATGAGTTTAGTAGGCTAGGTTGAGGCGTAGGTTTGGAGATTTTTTTTCTTGGGATACCGATGATAGAAGATGGTGGTGCGGCTTTGATGAGGTGTGGCAGATGAAGATATGTGATACACCTAAAATATATATACTTTTTATACACATTTTTATACCTATTTTTGAGATATTGTGCTTTAATGAAAGACATTTGTGTGTTTTCTTTCAGGTACAATCAAATGAATGAAAAATGATATAAGGAGTAAAAAATGATAAAATTTGAAGCAAAAATGAACTGAGGCGCTTAGGACTGGCGCCTACACACCAGTTATACAAAGAGGGCAGCGCTTAAGCACCAGGTACCCCGTGCTCAAGGTCCAAAAGTTGTTATTTTATGATTCATTGAATTTAGACAAATTTTTGAAGAGGTGTTTGAAGCAACTCTTAGTAAAAAACTTAGGAAATAACCCATGAACATGAAAATTTGATGGACACGAAAATTTCTTCAATTGGCTTTTGAAAGGAGGCAACTTTTAGAAGATTCATTGAATGATGACACATTTTGAAGAAACACCAAGATACCCTTTGGATTTTTATTAAAGAAGACTTGGATCATCAAGAGAAGAGAGCCAACAGCCATCATCCATCCAAATAATCGCAGCTGCCGCCACCGACCACTTTTATTTTATTTTAAGTTTTAGTTTGTATTTTGAGTGAAGGAAGAGAATTCAAAAGAATGTTTAAATTAGAAATTATAAATAAACTAGGAAATTCACAGAAATCAAATGGAATTACTGTCACTATTTTAAATGTTTATGATTCTAATAAAACTAAATTATTAACTACTAGCAAAACTTAAATGCAGAGTTTTAAACAGTAACTACTAAACTATGTTTATATGGTGAAGTTTTCTTATATGAAAAAGCATCTTTCCCATTACAATGAGCTTTTTGGTGAAATGAGATGAGATAAATTGTTTAAATTTGTAGTGTGCCAAATAGGAGCAATTTTAATTCTCTACCCTGATTCAGTGTTATAGAAAATCACTGACTAATCTTAAGTTTAATCTCTAAATCTATGGCTAGGCTAGGAGGATACTGACTCCCACTTCAGAGCTCCCACTTCCCTTCCCCTGAAGGCTAACTTTCGCTTTAGTTTTTAAAGAAATACTCCTTCATGGACTTAAATGTGATTCTCACTCTGTTGTAGAACTCATACTCCATTTCCCGGATCATATGTTTCACAATATATTTTAACAATTCAATTGGACAGATCAAAAAGTAAATTAAGAGCGGAGTTGAAAAAATCATCACAATTTATTTTAAATTTTAACATTGACACATCCAAATTATCTCTTAATTTCACCATATCTCAGAGTTAGGAGAAAGATAAATGAATCTACTCATACTTCATGAGAAAGATACAACAAAACACAAATTTCATATATAAAAGAAAGTTCATACAACAATAATAAGAAAACAACACTTATCTGAAACTCTTTCTCAAACAAATCCCTTGTAGCCTCTCTTAGGAAATGTAGGAAGAAAAAATCTCTCACTTCTCTTCCTCTCCAACACTTCTTAAAGAAGTATTCACACTTAAACTCACCACAAAAACTCAAACTATAAAGATAATAACTAACTAATGGTGTGGAATGACGTGGAATGTTGGCGTGTGAAGATTAAAAACTGAAATGAGTGGAAAAACTCAAAATGGTGTGAGGGGGGTTTCTGATCAAATTTCTGATCAAATTTCAGGGGTTTCTGATCAAATTTCAGCCCTAAATAGAGCCTAGATTGGTTCTCCAATAGGTGCCTCCAAAAACTCTTCAAAAAACATCCAAATTTGTCGAATCTTCTAGAAACAGGGTCTGCACCGGGATTGGCGCCGTTGGCGCCAGAGGCCATTTAATTTACTCTGCCTTCTCTGTCAAACAGTGCCGTCAGTGCCCATTCTGGCGCAGTCGGCGCTGAACAAATTTTCAATTTGTCTATTTTGACTCCAAATTTTATCATTTTTTCTTCTTTTTTGGTCCAAGTCCTAAAAATTCACAACCTGCAATAAAACACAAAAAATATCTTCCATTAAAGTGCAATATCACAAAAAATGAGTATAAAATATGAGTCTAAAAATGCATATATTTTTGGTGTATTAAAATTCTCCAAACTTAAATGTTACTTGTCCTCAAGTAATTATTTTACTACATAAAAATATGACTTATGGTAAAGATTTTAACTTTTAGATTTTAATATCTTAGTTCACTAAATATAATAGCATCACTTGAGAAAAATTCAAAATAACTCTAGTTAATACTAAAGGTATAAGAATATCTAGCAGTCAAGTCCAAGATTTTTGATTCTCCATTCTTTTAAGGAAAATTATAAATTATTCATATCAAAGCCACTGAGAGTATCCATATGAAAAAGAACTTCATGAAACTTTACTAATAAATATGCTAATACTGAAATATAAGTTTAGAAAATGTAGTCAAGCCTTCTTCTTTAAGTTGATTCAAGTGAAACCAATTTTTAATTAGGCATCTTCTTAAGCTTCTCCTCACATCTTTCTTCTTTTCTCTTATTTTCTTTTTCTTTTAAGGATCCTTTTTAATCATTTTTCTTTTCTTTCTTTTCTTTTTTTTTTCTTTTTCTTGTCAGGATCATTTTCAATCCTTTTTCTTTTCTTTGTTTTCTTTTTTTATATGAGGATTACTATATCTAGATAGCCTTTAATGATTTTGAACTTCACTATCCTCTTCTTAAAGTTAAAAAACTTTTCACATTCCTTCACTTTATAAATTTATATTAGACTTAAAGATTTTTCATAAAGTTTTAATTTTTTCTTCTTACATGAATCTCTAAGATTTTTAATACTTCAAAATACAAATTCCTTTACTTAAAATAGAAAAAATATAGTCTTATTTTATCATACCAAATATCTTAATCTCTAAAATTAACCTTTATTATTTAAAAATTTTTACTTAAGTTTACTATTTATTTAGAAACATAAATATAGTTATCTAAAGTTACCCTCTAATACCAAAGGTCATGTTAATTTTTTTTTTTTAAATATTTTGAAAATATAACTAATTGAGGACAAATAAAATTAAGTCTATTTTCTTTTAAAAAGAAAATTTTCTCCCCCCCCCAACTTAAAATTTTAAAAGATTTTAAATGAAAAACTAAAAAATAAAGGGTGAAAGAAAACATTTAATACACAAAGGAAAGACATACCTGTTGAAGGTTTTGATTTGAAATTTAACCCTAAAATATTGTTGGTGCTAATATGAAAATCTACAGACTTAAAACATTAAATAACACATAATACATATAAAATTTTGCTGACAAAGAGTTAATTACAAATATATCCAACAAAGTACTAAAAACTAATAACAGTATTAAAAATAGTCTCACAAATCCACAGTTCACAACACAACATACAATTAAAATAAAAATTTACACATCTAAAAATAAACAGTCTCAACAATAATATTCAACCAAACATAAACTGAACAAAAATCTAACTAAAGCATCACCAATCATCATCTTCTTCTTCTTCTTCCACATCCAAATTTTGCTGAAATTTCATCTTCTTCTTCTTCTTCCACATCCAAATTTTGCTGCTGATATGGAGTAAAAACAGGGTGAGTAGGAAACTGAACTGAGTTGACTCCCCTCATGTGTCTGACTATTGCATCATCATAAGCAGCATCATATTCGAACTTTTGTCTTATCAAATCATCATTGTGAGCGTGTCTGGCCTCCACATTTTTCATTCTACTATCCAATCTCAAGATATCTCCGTATTGGATCATCATTTGCTCCATAAGTTCATGGATAATAGGGGTGCTAGAAGTATTTGAAGTAGAAGGAATATCCCTGATCCTACTTCCAGATCTCCATCCAACAAGAGATTCATAATTTTTTTTATATTGGTAGGCCCAATAAGTTTTAGAGGTTCAATCCTCTCCTCATCTGCTCTATAATCAACTCCTGCTGTTCACATAGTGTGAAGATCAGTGCAGGGTGAGCTAAACCACCAATGGTCTCTCCTGAAGTAATAGATCAAGGGTTCTTATAAATAATAGAGCCTACATTTATCCTCATCACTTGCTAGATATAGTAGTTCAAGATGACTCTATCCTTTGTTACCTCAATATGATGATTTATTGGTATCATTCTTCCAGAAATAAAAAAGTGTTAGGCCTTAGATATTACATTTAACATAGAAAGAGGAAAGTTTACCTTAACTCCATTTTTCACCTTCCAGGTTCCTCTTCCTTCAGTAAGAAAAGAAATAACTTCATTCAAGGCCTCATTCGTAGCAGAAAACAATTTGTATTGGCAGCTATACACATCTTCTAACAGATAAAATTCAATTTTCCCTGGAGTAAACTCTATCATTTTCCCACAAACAAACACATAATCTTCAGAAGTCTCCTTGAAAATGGCATAAGACTCCATCACTACACCATTAATCGCTTCGGCAGTAAAGTAGCAAAAATTCTCCCACTATCGAGCATTGATTAATCTCTCGACTTCTCCTCCCAGATTTTTAAATCTTCAATTCGGAATCACTTTTTTAGTTATAAGTAGACTATTGAAGCAAATGTTGGACTTATAGTTGACAAACCTTTGATCATCAAAATCTACCTTTCTCTTTCCTTTGGAACATAGTGAATTGGACTTAATCGAGCACTGTCTGAAATAAGATATATAATTCCAGTACCTAACCATTTTAAAATTTCTTTTTTAATAACTTCTTTCACTATTGGGTTTAATTTCCTCTGAGGATCAGCTTTAGGTTCATATTGTTCATCTAATAAAATTCTGTGCATGCAAATTGAAGGACTAATTCCTTTAATATCTACTAAAGTCCATCCAAAAGCCTTTTTATATCTTTTTAACATTTCTATTATTTTTTGTTCTTGAATTTTAGTTTACTCAGAGATACAATAACAGACAATGTAGATGAATATCCTAAAAACGTAGATGAATAACAGACAATGTAGATGAATATCCTAAAAACACATATTTTAAATGAGCAGTTAATACTTTCTGTTCAAGTTTAGGTGGTTTAATACTTGAAGGAATACGAGTTTTCTTATCATTTTCCAACAAATCTAAGATTTCAAATTTATCCTCAATATAATCTAATTTTTTTTCTTTTATTTCATCCTTATCCTCAATAAATTCTTCTTGCCGAAATTTATCTTCAAACTCTTTCTTAAAGTGCTCATTACTTAGATAATCAGTAACTTTCATCCTAAAACATTCATTGTCTTTTTCTATTGCAGGATATTTTATAGCTTTTAAAATATTAAATGTTACTTCTTGATCATTAACTCTCATTATTAATTCTCCTTTTTGCACATCTATCATAGCTCTCCCTGTTGCAAGAAATAGTCTCCCAAAAATAATAGGAATCTCTTTATCTTCCTCCATATCTAATACTATAAAGTCTACAG
>NW_018165421.1:48450-67512 GCF_001263595.1 Phalaenopsis equestris
TTTAAAAATTGATAGAGGCATAAGATTGATACTCGCTCTTAAATCACATAAGGCTTTTCCATAAAACTTTTCACCAATTGCACAAGGTATAGTAAAACTACCAGGATCTTTTAATTTTTTAGGAAGCTTTTTTTGAATAATAGCGCTACACTCTTCACTGAGTGCAACAGTCTCATGATCTGTAATCTTTCTTTTCTTGTTTAATATATCTTTCATAAATTTCACATAACTTGGCATTTGTTCCAAAGCCTCAATGAAAAGAATGTTTATCGTTAACTTTTTAAGGATTTCCAAAAATTTTATAAATTGTTTGTCTTTGTTCTTCTGCTTTAGTCGTTGAGGAAACAGAGGTAATGGCTTTTCTAGGGGAACTTATGTTTGTTCCCTTCTCCTCATCAACTTCAATTTCTCTTTGGATTCTTGTTTCAACTTCTTTTCCACTTCGTAATTGAATAGTTTTAATTTGCTCCTTATTTTGATCTTTGGGATTAACTTCCACAGTACTCTGAAGATTTCCTGAAAGTCTGTTACTAAGTGCAGTCGCAATATGTTCTAATTGATTTTCAATATTTCGAATAGCAATCCCCATATTTTATATTTAATTTCCCATGTTCAACATTACCTCTTCCATTGTTAACTTCTTTTCCTTAACTTGTGGGTTAGGGTTAGAGTTAAATCCAGGAGGATAATAAAGTCGATAATTAGGATTTCTTTGGTTATTTAAATTTTCTGAAGGGTTCATTGAATTGTTATAATTATTTCAACTAAAATTAGGGTGATTTTTCCATCCAGGGTTATAATAGTTAGAATAGGGATTATTATTTTGATTATTAATACCATTTAAAGTTTTATAAGATGATTGAGTATCAATTATTTGTCCTAGTGAATTTTCCTCTATTATTGGTGGTATTTGAGAATAGTTCACTCCAATTTGATCAATCTTTTTCGACAGAGCAGCAATTTGAGATGCTAAAATAGAAATTGCATCAAATTCATGAATACTAGCTACTCTCTTAGGATTTACCCGTTCAGAGGGCCATTAAAAATTGTTAGTAGTCATTTCTTCCATTAAAGAGTACACTTCATTAAAAGGTTTTGACATTAAAGATCCATCTACAACAGCATCTATAATAGATCTAAGTGATCCTGCTAATCCATTGTAAAAAGTTTGAATTATTAACCAATTTGGTAAAGAATGGTGTGTACATTTTCTAAGGAGATCCTTAAATCTTTCTCCGGTTTCATATATCAATTCCCCTTCAAACATACAAAAAAGATGTATTATTATTTCTAAGCTTAGCAGTTTTCGATGGTGAAAAATATTTAACCAAGAATTTTTGTTATAGTTCTCCCCAAGTTTTAATAGATCCAGGTGCTAATGAATTTAACCAAGCTTTGGCTTTTTCCCTTAATGAAAAAGGAAAAATTTCTAAGCATAACAACATCATTTAAAACTCCGTCATGCAAAAATTTTAAGAAAACTAGCAAGATGTAAGTTAGGATTTTCAGTATGTGTTCCTCCAAACTAATTATTTTGTACAATTTGGATAATAGCAGGTTTAAGCTCAAATGAATTAGCAGCAATATAAAGATTTTGAATAATTAAGTGAAGTTCATCTGCTGTTGGATTAGCATAATCTTTTACAAGTCTTTGTCGATTTTCATTTATTTGATTATCTAAGTTATTCGCCATTACGTTCAAATTTTTAATTTCTTTTCTTTTGTTTTCAAATTTTTCTAATAGTATGTTCTAATTCTGAATCGTAAGGTACAAAACCTTCAAATCCAATATTTTGCATAAACAAATATAATAAGCAAAAAAAAATTTCTTAAAAATACTCTTAAATATATAGTTATATATATATATATATATATTTGATATTTTGTATATTATATATTTTATCTCTAAATTTCCAAATTTATCAAATCTATTTAATTTACCATTACCTTACTAGGCAATGATGCCAAAAACTTTATCCCGGTTGAATATAGTTGTGTAAAATTTATAAAGTTGACTCCGCTTTATAACGGTACCAAAAACTTGATGTGGTATTTTATTAATATTAACTTTAAGCACTTAAGATTTGGATTCTATGTAAGTATACGTAATGTTATCAAGTAATATAAGACTTTCTGTTTAAGTCCCAAATATCGATCCCACGGGAAATGTTTAAATTTGAAATGATAAATTAACCAGGAAATTCACAGAAATCAAACAAATTTACTGTCACTAATTTCAAATGTTTAAGATGCTAACAAAACTAAATTATTAACTACTAGCAAAACTTAAATGCAGAGTTTAAAACAATAGCTACTAAACTATATTTATGTGGTGAAGTTTTCTTTAATGAAAAAACATCTTTCACAGTACAATAAGTTTTTTGGTGAAATGAGATGAGATAAATAGTTCAATTTGTATTGTGCCAAATAAGAGCTTAATTTTCTACCCTGATTCAGTGTTGTAGAAAATCATTGGCTAATCTTAGGTTGAGTCCCTAAATCTGTAGCTAGGCTAGGAAGATACTGACTCTCACTCAAGAGCTCCCACTTCCCTTCCCCTGAAGGCTAACTCTCCCTTTAGTTTTTAAACAGTAATATCAAATTGGGGATTTTTAGTTTGTTACCCTAAAAAATCTCCAATTCTACACCCAACAAAGTATATTTTCATATTTATTTGCACTTAATTCCATGAACGAAATACTCCTTCATGGACTTACTTCATAATACTCCTTCATGGACTTAAATGTGATTCTCACTCAGTTGTAGAACTCATACTCCATTTCCCGGATCATATGTTTCACAACATATTTTAACAATTCAATTGGCCAGATCGAAAAGTAAATTAAGAGCAAAGTTAAGAGAAAAATCACAATTTATTTTAAATTTTAACAGTGACACATCCAAATTATCTCTTCATTTCACCATATCTCAGAGTAGGGAAAAAGATAAAGGAATCTACTCAGATTTCATGAGAAAGATACAACAAGACACAAATTTCATATATAAAGGAAAGTTCATACAACAATAATAAACAAATAACACTTATTTGAAACTCTTTCTCAAGCAAATCCCTTGTAGCCTCTCTTAGAAAATGTAGGAGGAAGAAATGTCTCACTTCTCTTCCTCTCCAGCACTTCTTAGAGAAGAATTCACAATTAAACTCACCATAAAAACTCAAAACTATAAGATAATAACTAAATAATGGTGTGGAATGACATGGAATGTAGGCGTGTGAAGAGGAAAAACTGAATGAGTGGAAGAACTTGAAATGGTGTGAAGGGGGGGTTTCTGATCAAATTTCAGCTCTAAATAGAGCCTAGGTCAGTTCTCCTATAGGTGCCTCCAAAAACTCTTCAAAAAGCATCCAAATTTGTCAAATCTTCTAGAAACAGGGTCTGCACCAACACTGGCGTCGTCGTCACCCATTCTGGCGTTGTCAGCGCTAGAAGCCATTTAATCTAATCCGCCTTCTCTGTTAAACAGCACCATCGCCCATTTTGGCGCCATCGGCGCTGAACAATTTTTCAATTTCTCCATTCTAACTCCAAATTTCATCCTTTTTTTTCTTCCTTTTCGCTCAAAGTCCTAAAAATCAACAACCTGCAATAAAACACAAAAAATATCTTCCATTAAAGTGCAGTATCACCAAAAATGAGTATAAAATATGAGTCTAAAAATGCATATATTTTTTGTGTATCAGAGAAGACTTGAGATAAGTTTTTATCTTTGTGACTACATTTGGTTTTAATTTAGATTTCTTGTTTGTGTGCATCATTTTTACTTTTGAACTCATGTGTGGTTGTATTTTCTTCATGGATTCTAAGTAGTTTTCTTTATCTTTTTCCTTAAAATGATAAGTGATTAAGTGTTGAAAAAAAGTTGTGGGAAGTATTAAACTTCAATGTTGGAAGAAGTTGTGTCGATTTGAAATCTTGTACTTCATTTACTTTTTGATTTAGCCGATTAAGATGTTAATACCTGTTGTAAGAATATGTAAGATCCGAGATGGTATTGTCTCAATTAACAAATGGTAAGAATCACATATTGATTTCATAGATGAGAATGTAGTTCATGGGGTTGAGTGCAAATAAATAGGAAAATAAACTTTCATGAGTATAAAATTAGAGGACTTTAGAGTGACAGACTAAAGCCCCCGATTTGATTTATAGTTTTAGGTTTTGATACGAGATGTTTGCCCCCAAGTGAAGGGAGAAGAATGAACTCTAGAGTGGACCTCTAGAGGGGGAGCTAATATATTCTCTGCCTAACCGGTCTTCAAGACTGTTCAAATTATAGATTAGCAAATGTTCTTTATAACATCTCTAGTAAGGGTAAAAAATATTATTTCTCCTATGTGGCACAACACATTTAGAATACTTTCACAACAGAATTTTGATACTAGTTACTGATTCATGATAAAGTAAAAGTAAAATATTTTACTTATATTTTCTTTATCTTGCAAATATTTAGTTAAGTTAATTAGTTGCTTACTTTATTTTCAAATATCAAAAATTATAAAAAGAATCAAATTTTCATTATTTTTATTCCTATTATATTATCTTAAGTTTAAATAAGAATATTTTGATAAGTAGAATATAAACTTTATAATTTTTTTTTAAAAAAAAGTGCATATTGTCAGTTTTTCCTAGGGGTTCGATATTCGGGGCTTAATAAAAAAGTTTTATATTACTTGATAACGATACATATACTTGTGTAGTATCCCATATGTAAATATTATTACTTGCGTCCATTGAATAAACACGGAAACGGACAACATCCATTCATCGCCCCCAATCTCCCTAACCCGAGAGCATTAAACTTCAAACCTTAAGATCTTTCTCAATACTCAACCAAATCATATCGGGTTTATTCCTACACCTTCATCTACTCAAGATGAACACATCCATACAGTTTATACGATATGAGATACAGTCTATACGCATGGAGAATCAAATTAACCTCGGTTTAGGGTGACAGCTCAATACCTTTGTCTAAGAGGGGTGGCCTCAATCAGATGGTTGGAGAAGCTTCAAAGGAGTCCACAAAACCTTCAGATGAGCTCTTGGGCTGTGGTGAATTGTCTAGGTATGATTTCTACCAAGGCCAATTTCAGGTGTTGGTCTAGAACTAGGTTAGAGGCTCTCTATGATGGGGCTTTTGTGGGGAATCAACTCCTCTCACTCTACTGATGGTGTATGCACAATTAATTGGACTTTTTTAGACTGTGGAGGTGTGGGGAATTATTTCCTAGTTTCGGGAAGGAATTGGCTTGAGAAATTAGCTTAAGGCAGTGGATTTTGATGGTTGGAAATAGTGGGCTTGCACTTAGGGAGGTTTGGAGAAGCTCTGGTGAGATTTTGGCAGAGTTTTCCCTAGGTTTCAGGCACACTCCCCTTTGGTCATGAAGAGCTCAATTTATAGCCATGGCGACTTGGCTGAGCTTTGGGATGGCTGGTGGCTGCAATAAAGAGATGAGGTGGAGGTTTGAATGACACAAGTGACCATACAGGGCTTGACACATTGGCTAGGTTGAAATAGGTTCAATTTGAGGTATGGTGGACCTTGGTTTTGGCTCCTTCGGCAACTAGGGTGGCTGGAGAGGCATGAGCTGGTGGTCAGGTGGTCAGGGGAGCTAATGAGCAGTCTTAATGGTAATTAATTGGATTGGTGATGGGTTTTGGCAAAGATCTCCTTGGCTTAGGCATTTTAGGAAGTAAATCCCTTAATTTAGGGGACCTTTGGTCCATGGTTCATAAAGGGTGGGATAGATAGGTCTAGCCTAGTCACTAGAGTCCATATGGCAGTTGTGGTGGCTTTGGTTTGATCAATTTGGTTTGGTTTGGTGAACTTTGGTACATGGGTTCAATTTTGAGCATTTAGGTTTGAAGTTGGATTTAAGTTGGGCTATTCATGACATTGAGCTCAATTAATTAATCAAACTAATATAGATGATTGTCACAAGGAGTTTAGAAAAGGTTTGGAGTGCTTTTGAATTGATTTGGAATTGAATTGATTTGGCTTTTGAATTGATTTGGAAGTTCAAATTGAAGGATTTTAGCTCATGGTCAATTTTGGGAGTGTTGGCTTAGAATTGGGTTTGAGTTGGGCTAGAGTTTGGTTATGCCCCAATTGATGGTTCAATTTGATGTGGGTGATTGTCATGAAGTGTTTTGGATATCAATTGGGTGGAAATTTTTTGGTTATGGAGTTCAATTTGGTGGAATTTGGGGACATGGCTAATTTGGGGCAAAATTGGGGGTTTTGGTCCAAGTTGATTTTGAGTAAAATTGAGGCTTGGCCAAGGCCAATTGAAGATGTTGGGAAGTGTTGTAAAGAGGTTATGATTCAAAATTGGGGCAAATGGATATATTTGGGGTTCAATTTGGTGAGATTTTGGCTTAGGGTGAAATTGAGGCTTTTTGATTTGGTTTGAAATTGGATTCAAATGTGGGTCAATTGGGCTTGTATTTGGTTTCAATCAAGCTTGGACAAGATGAATTTGATTTTAGAATTGAAATTTGGGAAGATTGAAATCAAATTGGTGGGCATTGGGGGTGAATTAGGGTAATTGGGCCTTTAAAGGCAGTTTGGGGCTTTTGGTCAAAATAGGCCAAACTAGTCAAATTGAGCTCAATGGAGTGGTTTAAATTGATTTTGAGGACTTTTTAAATGATTTGAAGGTTCTGGCACAATTTGGGTCATTAATGGTATTTTGGTAATTTTGACAAAATGAGGGGTATTTTGGTAATTTTAAAAATTTTGGGGTGTTTTGGACAATTTGTGGGGTGTTTTGGATTAAAAATTTTGGGGTGTTTTGGACAATTTGGGTAATTTCAAATGGTTTGAGATGATTTTTGAACAAATTTGGGTATTTTGGGTAATTTTGAAAATTTTGGGGTTTCAAGGGTAGCTTGGTAAATTGAGTAAATCGGGGGCAAAATGCTAAGTTGGGTATTTTGGTAAAATTGAGGTGTGAATCACCCTACTTGAGTCATGGACCAATAGAATTCCTTAGTTTGGGTCCTCCATGTACTGGTCTAAGCTAAACCCTAGCCTTGGGCTAGTGGCTCTAGGGGACCATCTATATGAGTCTCCCAAAAAGACTAAGGGATCAAAGTTAAGTAGGTTTGGGTTTAAGGTTGTGAGTGGAAGTGTAATGTTCAAGTGTGTGCGTGTTAGACCAACCAATTCCACACCACCAGAGGGTTAACCTTAAGGCCAAGTAATTCTATGGGGACTCTTCTTGAGCTCTCCCATATTGACCCCACATACTAAGTGCTAGAGGTTATGACCAATATGTGAAACTTCATGTTGGGCAAAGAAGAGTTTAGAATTTCTAATGGTGAGGGTTCCTTTTCTAGTCCTCTAGGAGTATTCAACATGAAGATCCTATGGTTAGACCTACTAAAGAGGAAAGATTAGACCTCAACCAAAAGTGAGGTCAACATCCATTTACATGTAAACATGATCAACTTGCATGTTAAAATCCGTTGTGAGAACATGTAAGACCCATGATGGTGTTGTCTCAATCAACTGTGGTAGAATCACATGAGATTGTATTGATGAGAATGTAGTCTATATAGCTGAGTGCAAAGAAATAGGGAAATAATCTTTGATGGGTGTAGAATTAGAAGACTTTAGAGTGACAGACTAAAGCCCCCAATTTGATTCTTAGTTTTAGGTCTTAATACTAGATGTTAGTCTTCAAGTGAGGGGACGAGGGGACTCTAGAGTGAGAGCTAGTATCTCTCATGCCTTACCAATCTTTAGGATTCTTAAATTATGAAGTAGCCAATGTTCTTTATATTACTTAACCAAGGGTAAATAATATAATTGCTCATATTTTTCGCAATCTCTCTCACTACTTGTTTTACTTTTACACATGTCATTAATTTCATTACATGAGGAAGAGTTCTTTTAAATTACTTTTACACATGTCATTAATTTCATTACATGAGAAAGAGTTCTTTTAAAATGTTAAACCCAACTTTCTGATTTTCACTAAGTATTTTAGTTTAAGCGTAGAAGTACTATTGTAGTGATAATTATAGGATATAATCAAAATCAAACCTTTATCGACCTTACAAGCTAAGGGGTGTTATTCTAGACTAGAAATTCTCTTAAAAGCTGTCATGATTAACTCGATCTCCGTGGGATTGATATTCGTGGTTTAATCAGAAAGCTCTATATTACTTGATTACGATATGTATATTTGCGTAGAATCCCTACTATCTAAAGATATAATTGAAATTTTACTTTTCTTGGGATCAAGTTTTTGGCGTCATTGCTGGAGATTAAAATCTTCAAGTAGTGGTGTCAACTTCATAAATCCTTACATACAAAAAATATCGAGATCAGTAACATTTATTTATATTCTATAATTAATTAATCTCATGAATTGTTAATTTCTAATGTTAACTGATTTTATTTTTCAAAACATATTTTTGTCCTTAGAAAAAATTTTATAGTGTTTCACAAAGTCAGACTAGTTTGGCGATTTTTTGAAATATATTTTAGCTTTATAATTTTTAAATTATTTTTTAGAAAAAAAATAAATAGAAACTATTTTTTAAATTTAAAATAAGATTTTATTTTTTTTCTTTGATCCTTCTGAGTTCGGAGAACTAAGCAAAGTTGAATTTATATTTTTAGGATATTTATTTTATTTTTATAAATATTTTAAATGGACCGATACCAATTCATTAGAAAATTAGGGTTTTGGGGTTTAGACGTGTCCTCTAACTTTGAAAAAAATTGAAGGCCTCCCTAATCACATGAGGAATAGACCCACACAATTTCAAGTCAAAATGAGCAATATTTAAATTTTTATGATTTAATTATCATCCAGGGTTTTAAATTAAATTAAAATAAAATATTAAAAAATATTTTCAAAATTTGGTCCATAATATTCTTCTCTATTCACTGAGTACATGGATATTTTTATTTTATTTTTATGATTTCTCTACAAAAAATATATGATTTTTGGAAGTGAAAATTAATTTTCTGAAATTAATTAAATCAGAAAATCCCAATTTTTCTAGCTTAACCGCGTCAGCGCCAGTGTAACCTCAGTATCTCCAAAAGGTAGTGCCAATAATACCACAACATAACTCAAATAAAACTAGAATAACACCGGAATAAAACTGAAGTACAACATGTATTACACCACGCGGGCTTCACATGTCCACATGTCACTCTGCCATTTGCTACGCTTTCCACATCCTTGCCACGTCAGCCTGTAGTTTGTGCTCCACTCAGCCGTCCAACTTGATCTGAATCGTTGGATTAAAACATGCAAAAACGGACAACATCTGCTTATCGTCTCAAACTAGCCTTACCCCGAGAATCATCTAGCTTGTTCACTTAAGATCTCACTCGATACTAAACTAAATTAAGTGAGGTTTGTTCCTACACCTTCATCTGGATGAGGAAAACATATCTGTACAACTAAGTGGACATGGGTTGCCCATCTTCCTAACAAAGACCCAAACCGAAACAAAAAATGGACTTTTGAACTTATACCTTTGCCCAAGAGGTGAGGCCTTGATTGGGTGGTTGTAGAAGCTTAGCCTAAGTCGTACAAACCTTCTCCAAGTGTTGTCTTCCTCTGCAAACAAGTCCAAGTATCAAAATTGACTAAAAGCGGCTCGGTTTAGTCTAGGGTTATGTTAGAGGTCGCGGGAAAGTGAGGTTTTGATGGGGGAAGTAGTTTTGTAGTGTGGTGATGCTTTTGGAACAGTTGGTTTGGAGTTTTTTTTTTAAAGTTACTTTTTTTTGGCCGAAAAACCCTAGTTTTGTGTTGTGAAATTAGGGTTGCTAAGATGATGGAAATGGTTAAGGATGCTGGAAATGAGCTTTTTGAGTTTGTGAGAAGGTTTGAAGAGATTTTGGCAGGACTTTTTCAAGGTTTTGTGCACTTCTTTTTTTTTTTTGCCATGGAGGGTGGCCATTTTATAGGTCCAGCAATGATAGATGATTGACCAAGCTGAGGTGTCAAAATGTTGCTGAGTTGGTGGTGAAGTGGTGACAAAACTCCAATGGAGATGAGCCACATTGAATGGGCCCAATCTTGGGTTTTAGCCATGGATTATAGAAGAAGAGGATTGTCAAGTCCATTGTGTTGTGTTAAGTTTCCAATGGTTTTGATTTTAAATCTAAAAGAGTTTGAAACCATTTTGTGTTTTACCGGGGCTAGATCAACAAAAATGGGTTTGGGTTTTTTTCAAGATGTTGGCCAGCTTGGGGAGTGTGTGGTTTGGTCTTATCATAGAGATCAGTGTCTCCCCTTTTGGGTTAATTTAAGTCATGAGTGGGGCTAAGTGTTCTTGACATAGGTTCCCTTTTTTGTCATTTGAGGAAAAATGACTTGTGCAAGTTTTGCAGGGTCTTAGTATTTTATGTGGAGAACATTCGAGATTTTATGTAATTTGGGAAGTGTTAATACGTTGTTATCAGCATTGTATGGGCAGTATTGGAAACCACAAAAATGGTGTTATTGGCAATATTATTCAACGTATTAATGAGGTGTTATTGACCTAGGAACCGCGGGTGGTGTTATTGGTGTAAGAATCAACAGATTCTGCGGCGTTATTGGTGATTAGTTGAAAGGAGGGTGTTATTTCAGGTCTATTACGCGATGATGTGATGTTATTTGGGGGATCTTCGCAGGATCACTTGGGAGGTGTTATTTGCAGTAGTATTTAGCTTGTATTGCGGTGTTATTGTTGGTTTGTGGCGAGGTACAACGGGCTGTGCGGCAGGGGTGTTATTTCAATAGTATAGTGGTAGTAATTTGGTGTTATTGAAGGGTTTGCGGAGTAGTACAATGGACTATGCGACAGTGGTGTTATTTCAATAGTATAGTGGTAGTATTTTGGTGTTATTGAAAGGTTTGTGGTTGAAGCGTGGAGAGGTGTTATTGCGGTGTTAGTTTGGTAGTATTGCAGTGTTATTAAGGGTTTTTTTCGTGGTGTTATTGGGAAGCTTCCTCTGGTTTGATGTGTGGTGTTATTAGGGAGTTTCCGCGGTATTGAAGTGGTATTATTGGGTCTTTCCATGGTATTGAAATGGTGTTATTAGTGTTGAGTCTAGCCCAAATCAAACTCAAACTTAGCTTAAACCCTTTTCCACTTTAATTCAACTTATAGACACATGGCACAAGACAATTGATGGCTTTTTTGGGATTTTCATGAAGGAAATTTGGAGTATCAATTTGGCTATTTTGGATTTGTGTGGAATTTGATGTGAATTGGGTTATGTTATGAAAGTTGGGTGGCATTTGATGTAAATTGAATGTGAATTTGTCGAAATTGGCTATAAGGCTTAGAATTTGGTGGGGTTGAATTTGATTTTGAATGTAAAGTGAAATTTAATGTAAATTGATGTGAATTTGGCAATTTGAGGTCCATGGGAATTGCAAAAACAAATGGTGAGAGTAGATTGATTATTTGGGAAGTTTGGAGCAAATTTGGTGAGAGGGGGTGAGGTGTGGTGATGTGAATTGTGATGTTTATGTGCATTTAATGTGTGAATTATGGTTTTTATGTGTATTGTGTAAATGTGTGCATGTTTGAGCCATAAATGATTTCTCCAAGGCCTTTGGATCTTATGGGAGCTCTCTTTGGGCCTCCACATGTTGGTCCTAGCCACTAAACCCAATAGTGACGGCTTGTGCTCCTAGCCACTGAACCAAATGGTAATGGCTTGTAGCCCTAGCCACTCAAATAAATTGGGATGGCTTGAGTCCACCCATGTGAGGCCTCTTAGAAGAGCTAAGAGGTGGTTTGAACTTCTAAATGACGTGGGCTCCATCATTAGTCTTCTAGGATAATCAATAGAAAAATCTCATTGCTAGATCCTTGGATCTAGGAGAAATAATAAGACCTCATCAAAATGAGGTCAACAATTATACATATAATGAGGCTGGTCATTGAAATTATTCATCGTCCAATTTTGGTTTCTCCAATTTTGTTTAAGATATTCACATAGGCATGTAAATTTATAATTATTAAAAAATGATGACTTGTCCATAGCAAAAGATAAAAAATTTGGTGGGTTTGTATGCTCAACTAATTAAAGGTTTTTTTTTTGTTTTCAAGCATAGTGATCACTTAAACCTAGCATCTTGAGATTCTACACCTAAGACTTTTTTGACTTTTTATGAGCTGAAGTCACATTGATACTTAATTTCTTTGCTAATATTATTGATGTCATCATGAATCTCTTTCAACTTTCCACAAATTCTTGAGATTTTAATATTGTTATATTGTTTTGTTTTTATATAATTATTTACATATTTTAATGTTTTAGCTAATGCCTTTGTTCTTTTAGTCTAACTACATATTTAAATGGTCCCTCACAAAGTCATTGTGCGAGTGAAATTAAAAAATCTTTTGTTTTCAAGTCTTTATCATTTAGCATTTTATGGTAATAGTGAGTGACTAATTGCTAGTGGCTCTTGCTTAATCTTCAAGAGAGCTTGATACTTTCTTGTTGCTTTTAAGCTAAATGTAAGAGAATAGCCCAGTGGGAATTCCATCAAGATTGTATGAAACAATCAAAATCTTATAGTATCATTAATATTTAGCATTGAGGTTGTTGAAACATGGTAAGTGGGGTGTGGTCGATTAGATTCATCTATTCTTGTTAAGAATTTAATTATGAAATTTTGATACTTTCCTAAAGTTATGCCATAGCAATTTAATCAGTGTTGAAGTTAATGACAATTTTGATGGTTGTTAATGAATGATAGAGTGGTTATCTATCTTCATGAATTTATGCCAATGGATTAGTTGTATGATTGCTCACCAAAACTTCTTCTATCATTCTAGTGAATTGTTCCTGCGTTCAAGCAATTACGCACTAGTTCAACGTCTCAATTCTCTATTTACTAATATAAACTTATTGGCATATCCTTTAAGAATTATAACAATGGACATTTGCTTATGATCATTACAAAACTAAAAATATTTGATTGTCCGTGTGCAATATCATAATTGTACTAATCAGAATTGTCGAGAGAAGAACACATAAGAGGTAAAGAAATAGCTACTAAAGAGTAAAAGCTTCTAAATTTTACTATATTTCCAACAAGTACAATTCTTAAGAAAATGATTGAATGCCCCTCGACTCATTCAATGACCCTCTATTATAGGCTAGGTTGAGACATAATACTACAAGGATACTACAAGGAATGTTGCAGAAGTAAAATTACAATACAGTGTTTAATGAAATTTTGAAGTAGAATTAACCTAGCTAGCATACAACTAATTGATTAAAGAGTGAAAGCATGTTGAATTCTATAATAATGGTGAATCTGTGTGAAGTTAGTAGCTTATTTCATTAAATCTTATTAATTCTCCGCGTCTTGATGAGTAGCTCTGGTGATTCTCTCAAATTGACCCTAAAGTTGAGTATCCATGGTGAGTCAAGCTAGTAGCCTATCATGCTTATTAACTTCTATTGTCTCTAGTATTAACCATAATTGTTTGGATGCATTTGAAGAGTTTATTTTTGCAACTCTAATGTTTTGATCCATGTTAATTAATTGAACAATCTTGGACTTGGCACAAATGAAATCAAGATAGATCCATCCTTGCCTAAGTGAATTTGGATATACAATTGTAATGTCATTTTTAGGAATTAAGTTGCTATATTTGGAAAACTTATTATTAGAAGAAAATAACTATCATTTCTATTAAATAAAAATCTTTATATTATGATCTTCAAGAATAAGATAAAAATCAATATTCTTTTAATATAATTTAAAGGCATTTAATATAATATTCTTTCAAGTTCAATTAATTAACCATCAATTAAAAATACCATTTTTTTTTTGAATCACTCATCTCGACCACACAATCAATTAACCATCAATTAAAAATACCATTTTTTTTTTTTTTGAATCACTCATCTCGACCACACAACAAAAATAAAATTTGCATTTTTATCATTCAACAATAATATTTGCCGCAATTTGGGCAATAATTATTCAACATCATCACACAACACCCAAAAAAAAAGGAAGTCATTAAAATTCATTTGTTTTCCTTCTAATGATTAATGGAAAAGTAAATAATGACAGATTATTGGATACTTTATCGGGGAAGATATCAGGAATCAGGAAAAAAGGATCTTGATTCCTTACAAATCTAATGATAAAAAAAAGAGGGAAATTTACATACATACCACCTAAGTATTATAAATTTAATATTTATATTTATAATATTTTTTTGTTATAAACTCATACATGAAAATGTGTATTTCACTTTTAAAAAACTAATATTATTTTTGGCGTGATGTTAAGGATCTGAGTGGTATGCATGTAAATATCAAATTTTTGGTGTTAGATATGTAAATATATAAGAATTGCGTGGTATGTATGTAAATGCAATATGAATTGGGCATGGCAATTCTACATTGAGGGATTAGGCTAGAATGGCGTTTTTCTATCCGCTAATTTGGTTTTTTATGTATTAATCAAGTTCGTAATAAGAATTTTGTTGAGCAGTGAAGATTTTTTTCAACACTTATATATATATATATATATATATATATATATATATATCAGATATTACCCTAATTATTACGACTTTCAAATTCATATTAAACTTGCTTAAACATGTAAAATATCAGCCAGTGGTGCAAATAGTAATATTAGCAGTGGCTATAAGCTTCTTCCATCATTCGATTGATTGCAGATATTTACTTAAAAGGGGCGGGCTCAAGCTGTTGAATGATAATTGTGACTTTTTTTTTTCCTCATTTTTCCATGGTTCAATTTGTGGTGGAACAGCATATCTGGAGTTATAGCTGTGATAACGAAATATCAAAAATTTAACTTCATGCATTTGCTAGATATTTTTCTTATTTGTATGAAAAAAAAGGGGCTTTTTAAGTACATACTACCTTATTCTAATATATGAAATATCTAATCGGTTGTCAACAAATTTTTATCATCTAGCATAAATCCTGATGTATTTTTTAACAAAAAAACATTTAAGATTTACGGGCATTTGGCATGACATGAATGGCACGGTGTAGTGAGGAAACAGTGGAATCGTCAGTTTGGAAGTTGTGACATACCTACGTTTTGAGAAAAAGCTAATCTGATGTGTGTCGCGGGTTCGACCCGCTGCCCGTGTTTATTCATGATAATTTTCATTTTTTACCCCGCGGCTATCTGTACTCTGGTATCCCACTCTCGCATGTCTTTCTCCTCTGTGTGGCTCCGATGGCTTAGGATGGCATTGGTGGTTGTTCCAATGAGTTGGACTTTCTTCTCCCTCTCCAGTATCTTCTCCGCCGTTTTAGTGGATAGGGTTGGCCTTTCTTCTTCAGCTCTCCCTCCTATGGCTTTGGTGGCTAAGGTTGGCTTCAAAATGACTCTTTGGTTCCCGTGGTTGTTGAAATGAGCCTGTCTTTCTTCTCCTCTCCCTCTCCCCTATGTTCTTCCACTCCACTTGGATCCTTCGCTCTCCGTCGCCCCAAGGTATTCTTAACAGATAGAGCATTTTGATTGTGTATATTTGCATATTTTTATGCTCGGTGATGTCTTGATTTCTCTGTGCTCTATTTTCATTGATAGATTGAAGGATGGTTGCGTCGTGATGTTGATTTTGCCATTTTTCTTGCTATATGGAAATTATGGTGCTTTGATTTTCTTGGTATGCGGAAATTTTCATAAAAATTATGTGGAAATTGGAGGATCGATTGGTTTCTCTATGTTTTGATTGTTGGCATGGGAAAATTAGGGATAATGTTGTTGGTAGTTTTTGGTGAGCCATGTTGTTAGTGTGTTATGATTTTGGTGGTGTTTGTTTTGGTGTGAAAGGGTAGTTTTGATCATGTGGTGGTAGATTATACTATTGAAGTTGCTGGTAGGTGCTGTGGAGGTTGAGGTGTGTGGTGTGGTGTGTTACTGGTGTTGGTTGTAGGTGGTGTGAAGGTGGTGGTGTGTGGTTTGGAGGTGTTGTTGTGGTGTGGAGGTGTTGGTGTCGGTAGTGATATGGTGGTGGCGTGTTACTGATGATAGTATCAGGTGGTGTGCTGTGGAGATGTTGATGATAGTGTTGCTGATGAGGCAATGTGATGTGTTGATAAATATGGTGATGGTGGTAGTTGTGATGCAGTGGTGGTGTTGCAGATATTTTTGTTTCTTAATCTTTTTTATCTCTCATTAATTTATGTTCCTTAGTTATTTGCATGCTAGTTATCACAATGTGCAAGGCAAAAGAAATCAGTTTGTCTGCTATATAAGATAAAGAGATGAAATTAATATTTTGTACCTTTGTGTCAAAGAGGACGAGTTCGGAAATAGACCAACCACCTATTTTAAAAAGGATGGTTGACATAATATAATAAAAATGTTTACAAAACACATGAGGAGAGAGTATTGTAGAATGCAATTTAAGAACAAATGAGATCAACTGAAAAATGACTAAAAATATAGAAAGAGCTAAAGCGAGGATCCACAGGTTTGGGTTAGGATCCTATAAAGTGAACCATCGATGCTTTTGAAGAATGTTGGATAGAAAGGTTGGATGTGAGAATATTTGAACAATAAAATAATTTTAAAGTTCTGATGTTTTCATTGACCAATCTAAAGATTTATTAATTGAATTATAGGTGGTACTTGCTACGAAAAAATTCAAATTCAATGGCATTGAAAATGATCTTGAAGATAAGTTGGATCGTATGTTTGGTGAAGTGGTGGCCATAAGTGAGCAAGTATGGGCACCAAGTGAGAGAGGGAACAGGGCTCTATCTGTGCATTTAGAAGCAAAGTAATCTACTGGATCCAATGAGTAGTCCAAACCCAAACTATATGAAGAAGAATCTACAAGTAGATCTAAACGTCCCAAGGTTGAGAAAAAGAAAAAAAGAAGGTGCTGCCAGAAGTTAGATCTCCTAATTGGTGGCTTCATGCACCAGTGAGCCTAGTGGGTCATATGCAACTTCTATTCAGCGGGTTATGAGAATTCTATAAGATACTCCAAAAATAGATGAGGATATGTTATTTTACTTGTTCTCTATGAAGTTGTTAAAAACCCCAATTAGTCGAGAGTTTTTCATGTCAATGAAAGCTGACTATAAGATTTATTACTTACAATATTATTATGACAACCAAGATGCATGAATTTGTATTATTTGATGAACTAATTTTAGTTGTTTTGATTTCGGGTAATTTTAGTTGTTTTGATTTCGGGTTTTTTTTTTTCAATTTGAACTTATTCAAATCAATTCTTGCTTTAGAGGGTTCTTTATATGCTATCTGTTTATGTTCAATGCATTTAAATTTAATTTTGTGTTTTTTTATGTGATAGTTGAATAATCGATGAATATCACAAATAGAGAGACGCAAGAGAAAAATTACATAAGCATTATGTTTACTGCACAAATATTACAACTCATATGTTGATCATTCTCCTTGCATGACTTCTACGTACATATATGATAAGTTGGTTGGGGAATTGCTTTTGGGTCAACCCACAAGGTTTCACAACATGTTTCGAATGACCATGCTATTTTCACTAATCTATTTGAGGAATTGTACATACATCATGGTTTCTATGGCTCGTCTAAGATGACTTCAAGAGAAGTGTTAGCTATAACCATCTATATTTTTATCACAAAATGAGTCTATGAGTGGTTCCAAGGAACGCTTCCAACACTCATCTGAAACTACCAGTAGATATTTATGAGTAGGGTTAAATGCTTTGATTAGTTTGTCATCAAAAGTTATTGTCCCGGAAGACCCCACATTCAAAAGCATGCTTGTGCAAATTATACAACACCACCATTATATTCCATATATTAAGGTAGTTTCATGTGTTCATATTTCTCTAATTTTACATGGAACATAATTTCTCTAATATATTTGGTAACTATTTTAGGATTGTGTTGAATTGATTGTGCACATGTGGATGCACATGTTTGTAACAGTGCATAGATTACATAATTTGGATGATATGGGTCACCAACAAATGATGTGATGGTTATTTGGGATTTTAATATGTGTTTCACGATTGTAGTGGCTAGACGGGAAGACAGTGCGCACGGCAATGTATTTTCAATTTTGCTACGAGAACTCAAAACAATCAATTCCCAAAGCTACCTCCAGGTTAGCTCGAATATTAACAAACGAAATACTAATAACTGATACAAAATTAATGATATTTTTACACTACGGAAATATGATTTAGTTGACACTGGATATTCATTACAAAGAGGGTATCTCAAACCTTTTTCTGATACCAAATATTACATTTCTGATTTTGAGAGGACTAGCGATGTCACTTGGGGTAGAAAAGAAATGTTCAACAAGAGACACTCCTCCTAACAAGGTGATATTGAAAGGACATTTGGAGTTTGGAAGAAGAAGTGAGTCATATTGCATGATATGCTTACATATTTGTTTCCCAAATAAGTGTAGATTATGGTTGCCATGATGAATTTCCAAAATGACATTTGGCGATGTTCTTTGTGCAACTATGATTTCAATAAGGCCGATGAAGATCATTCACATGACCATATTGAAGCATTTGAGTATTCCCTTAGACAATATTTATCACAAGTTAAAATTGAATTGCCTGAGGCTTGCACCCAATAATGGAAGGTGGAAGCGAGTTGATAAAGTTGAGGGAGTCAATTACAAATTCTATAATTGGAGACTGAATGGAGGGAACATCTACTTTTTGTTGCTACTATATTTGTAATGTGTATTGAAATATTTATTATTTGTTGTATCAGTATTTTATACAAGTCATGTTTATTTGGAATCGCAATTTTATTTTTATTTCTTATGCATGTTTTCTTTCCCAATGGTCGATGAGGCAACCATGGATAAATTTTGTGATCTAAATAATCCATGTGTTTTTTTTTTGTTTTGGATGTTTATGATGAGATATTCAACCTTAAGGGGTCTTTTAAATGACCTATATGTCGCAGTTGCTTTTTTTCACATGTGAAATCCCAATAAAAGCAACCCCATTTTCAGTGCTATGTCTTATAAAGTTCTTCCGGATGACCTTTTTATTTGGAATATATATATATATATATATA
>NW_018165421.1:67547-88303 GCF_001263595.1 Phalaenopsis equestris
TATATGTATGTATATATATATATATATGTATGTATGTATATAGTGACAAATACGAGTTTGATATTATGTGGTTTAAATGCAACAAAAAATTCTTTTTTTTATAAGGTATACTTTATTCCTGTTGGGACAGATTTGTTGATTCATATACTGCATTCTTTGAGACCTCACAGTTCCATAAAACCTTAATTAAAAATTTCTATTATTCATTTTCATTAATGTTGCATCTAAAGGTCCGTATGATGTGATTTTAAGCCTTTAGGAAAGATGAGCTCGAGGAATTTCAATACCACTTTTTACAGGCGTTCAAGGAGAAGAGCTGAAAATTGTGAATTCTTTGGGTGGGTGGATGAGTTGGAGGATTCTATTATCTAGAGTGATCGGGAGTAGAGAATTTCCTTGGAGGACAACTTAACTCGTGACATATATAGACATCATTTTAAAAATAATTTTATCATATTATTAATTATTATTTTAATTTTTTTTTAATTTTGGTTGTCGTGTTACTTACTGTTTAGCGAGGTGACCAATTTTATTTTGTAATTTTCGAACTGGATACTTGCTTTTAAGAATAAATTGTGGTAGCAGGAGTAGTTCTGTTGTTTATAGTTCAATAACAAAATAGTCATTTGTCTAGAAACAGCTGCAACATAGTTATTTTGAAATTATAAAAAATAAATAGACAGTCAGTTTATTCACAATAGTTTTTGTGCAATTGCTTCTTGTCATAGCTGCTATGTAGCTGTTTTGAAATAAGCTGCAACTATCCCCTTAATTTCAAGATCATCTAAGGCTTCAAATTCAACAAGTTTATAATCTATAATCAAGTTGACGTCTCAATAAGAAGAACCTTATGATTCTAAAATTGAATTTATCTGAGTTGATTCAAGCCCTATCAAGTAATTAAAGCACTTTTAGAGATTTTGGACTATCAATTTAATGGTCAAATGAACTACAAATTCGATATATTTATATTCAAATCGAGCGTCTCAATGAGAGAAATCCAATGAACCTACTTTCAATCAATTTTGACATCATTAAAGCATCCAAATCATAAAAAAAATACTATAATCAAGGATGATCAATATGGATGACACGCCAAAACTTATCGGGATGTAAGTTGGTCGTACAATGCAAGTGCACATATCAAATAGTAATGCGGTTCAGGAGTACTACATATGGATCCCACAGAGAAATTGTAATGCTTTCTTCTCACAGAAACTGTCTTAGTTTACTAATTATGTTAATCAAGCTTGTCAATTATCAAATAAGTTTTTAATGTCCTAAGGCCCTCACAAAATAGAATACTTGACAGTAAAAAGATGTAGAAAATAAAAGGAAAAAATTCATGAGTTCTTTTGAGATAGACGAGGCTCGTGCCTCTGTGATTTGAGGATCATGTCGATCATTGCTTTCCTAAATATTTTCCTATGTTAATGTTGTCAATATAGAAAAAGCTACTCCTTATGCCTATTTCTAGGTCAAAAGAAGCCTAGAATCCATGAAATTGAAGCTTAATCAATCCCTATGACATTCTGCATGACTTTTTCAATCCTCTGGAATGATTGCAGAATTCCACTGAAATATGCCTATTCTCTCAGAATTTTGTGATTAACCTTTCATTTCCACTATACAATGGTTAGAGGTCATAGTTTCATGAAACATTTTAACTTCTTAGTTGGCCAGATTAGGAGTAAATGAAGATAAGAGATTAACCAACAACATAGGCCATGAAAAGCTCAACAAAATGATTAATAGAAAAACATTTGAGAAGACCAATGATAAATCTGCTACTTCCTGCATCATAGAGACACGAAGAAAAGCTTAGTTGCTCATATGAAGAAAAACATAGCAAAAAACACCACATGAATTTCCATTACGAACTTATAAGAATTTGTTTCCCCAGCAAAGGCAGTTGCTTTCTCTCTCATACAAGATCTCTCATAACACGCCAAGTAAATAAACTCTTCCTTGAAGGTTTGAACCCACAGAGGAAGACAACCCTCAAGAGATTCCACAAATCTTCTCCCAAACTCTCTTCTTGCAGCTTTCGTGCCTTCTCTGGTGTAGAACTCCTTTGTCCAAGCCTCGAAGAGGTCAGAAATAACTTTTCTCATGGCAAAAAAATAATTTTATAGTTAGGTCTACATTAGAGATCCAAAATAGGCATCCAAGCTCTCCAAATCTTTCGATAGGTCCAAAATTGACAAGAAATATAACAAACTACAAGTTTAGACTTCTGGTGGCATGGTCATGCAAACCCCCACGTGATCAAACAAAAAACTAGCATGGTCACGCCAGACAACACTATATGGTGCATTTTATCCTTGCTTTGTATGTTCAACACCTATAACCTGCGCAACATCAAGAATTTTTTTTCAACTATAAATCTATGATAAATAAGTGAAATTAATATAAAAAACATTGATAAAAATGTATGTAAAATCACGTAAAATTAACGTATCTCAATACCCCCAAACTTACTATATTACTTGCCCTCTAGTAATCACATGGCTCATCTTGAATTATTATGAAATGTATAGTACTCCTGTACGTTTCTAACTATTCAACCTATTAATCAAGACTAAATAAATGTGTTTAAATTTCATTAGGATTGATTATCTTTAATGGTTAATACCTTGATCTTTCTTTAATTTCCTTCATTCCATCTTTAAGAAGATTTCATAGATCCTTAAATTGGTGTGATTTAAAGTCTATCGCTAACCTCAAATCTCTTCAATTTAATTTCAATAGATTTTAGCCAACTCAATGTTCACTTAACTCTTACCCTTGAGAAAAACTTTTGATGTAGTTTTAATTAAAGAATCAAGGCAGAGTTTATCACCGATGTCTGCTCTTCTAATTTCTTTTATTTTCTTGAATTTTTGTTGTGCCAACCTCAAGTTTATTCTTGAGGATTTTTCACTTTTCTTCTTCTTCATTTTCTTCTTCTTTTTTAATTTTTGTTGTGTGTCAATGCTAGAAGTTTTATTCAAGTAGATTGTCGTATTTGGGTATGCATACATGTGTAGTATTAAAATTTGTGTATTTTTTAACTAAAATTAATCCAAAGCCAATATGACATAATTTTGATTTTGTGTAAAGTTCCATAGGAACAATTATTGTAAATTTTTGAGTTTGAGAAGTTTTGAGTTTTAGTTGAGCCTCCCTTTCTCAAACTCAATTCGTTCAAGGGTATTTCCCTTTGTTAACATTGTCGGTCAAAGATGGCCATTTCTCATTGATTTCATTGACGTCGTTGCCCACTTCCTCATCAAAAGAGAAACTTCAGTGGTATAATTTTTTATATTTCATTTTTTTCTTTTAAAAATGAGAGGAAAGATAAATCATTGTATCATTAAACTCGGGCCAATGGGTCTATTTATCTTCTATGCATGTGCATCTTTCTTTCTGTTCGTATATAATTGGGGACAAATGTGCGAATTTCAAAATATATTGCAACATATGTTTAGCTTTATATGACAAATAACTTATATCCTATAATAATTCTCAACTCATTATTTCTCCTAAAAAATGTTTATTATCTTTATATCACATTTTATGTTGATTATTTATCTTTTATTATTGACCAAGACAAGAATTTATAGCTTTAGTCACATTTTTTACTTTTCATTGCATAGTAGTCTTGGCAGCATTGTCACTTTAACCAATTCGGCGGCACCTTCCGCGGTCCATCAATTGCTAAAATCCATCTGCCGCTCTGCAACTTGTACAGTCCTTTTGCTCCTTTCTTTCCACAGAAAATATCATAATCCACATCACCCCCATGGCCCCCGTCTCCACACGACATGACAATGAAAGCTTCTGAATTTCCATTTTTATGTTCACTTGGAGGTGTTCTTCTCCATAGATTGGAGGCAAAGTTGGCTTAAAATATCCAGAAAAGAATACGAAGAGCAAGAAGAAGATGAAGGGTGAAGGAGAGACTCATGATATTGTCATCATCGGTGGCGGCATCTGTGGGCTCGCCACTGCCCTAGCACTTCACCGGTGTGCTTCAGTTCCCATACTTCTGGACCTGAAGTCTTCTTCCCCATTCTGTTTTCTGATGCCTATAGATTTGCAGGAAGGGCTTTAAAAGCCTGGTTTTGGAGAGGTCTGATGAACTAAGAACAACTGGGGGTGCCATCTCTATATTTATGAATGGTTGGTATGCGCTTGACCAACTTGGTGTGGGAGAGGAGCTCCGTTCAAAGGCTATCCTTATAAAAGAGTATTTTGCAGCTCATTCGTTTACTCTCAGTCTAAGATTTTCTCATGTTAACTGTGTTTTTATTTGTTTTTTTTCTAAATGCAGACATTAATTTTATCAAAGTAATTCTTGATGTTTCTCATGCTCAGCATCATAACTGTTGGTTGTCTCGGCTAATTTTGAATAAATAAATTAAGCTTTAATGAAATTATTTAGCTAATTTTCAGATTGAATTATTATTTGAAGTTTTGTAAAAATTATATATTTTTTGTGTTTTATGATGTTCAAATGCATTGTAATATGACAATTATAATTTTCATGATTAATATTGAAATCTTCTTCTCTTACTCAGATAGTTGGTGCTCATCCATTGAATTTGTTGGCTCTCAAAACAAATAAGCCTAACACGACTAACTATTGTTTCATCTTTAACAAAGTTACTTTTGTCTATTATACAGGATAAGGGATGCTTGGCTGTTCAAAGAGGAAGCAAAGGTAACACCATGCAGGTAAATATGCATTTTTTTTCCTTTTAGAATACTCTGCTTTATTTATTCAGTTACTAGTCATGCATTAAAGTCCACTTCTTTTCATTCATGTTTATATCCTTACTAATACACTAATATGCAATTAATTTTTTTTTTTTAAGTTCCAGATTTGTTTCCATACATTATCCCTCTTAAAATCTGGTTTAATTCATTTCAGAAGGTGCCAAACATATAAGAGAGTCATTTTCCTTTACCTGCTTCTCTTACTAATGTTTTCTTTTCTCACCTGTTTGTTTCAGTAAAGAAGGACTGCATTGTTTAAAAAGGAGTGATCTTGTTGAAACATTGGCTGCTACTCTCCCAGCTGAGTCAATTCGCTTTAGTTGCAGAGTGGTAGCAATGGAGGTTGATCCAATTACATCTTTTCCCATTATTCATGCTAGTGATGGGCTCATCATCAAAGCTAAGGTGGTTAATCAATACAAATGACTAAGCTGATTCTTATACATTCACATTAGCATGTGTCCTGCTCGATCTAAAGTTATTTGTGGCAATATTTGAACCCTACTTCTCAAATTTATGAGATTGGAACATTAGTTTATGAGAAAAAAGAAGGATGGGTGGAGAAAGAGAGTGAGTGAGAGAGAAACTTCAAAGGGTCATAATCTTCATGTAGAAGCTCAAAATATTGTATGTCATTTCCTAAAAAGATAGCCCTTTGATCCCATTTTTATAGTAGTTTTAGTGCTAAAAGGCAAGCGACTTTTTAATTCAATAAAATAAATTAATGTATGCTATGTTTGCCATAGACAAATAAATATAGTGACTAGAAACCTGGTTAAGTCACATGGACCACTTCTTTGGCAAATAGTATGTAGGTTTCGTTGACAGGATAAGTGTTATCGTCGTCTGCGAATAGGTAGATTTCTTGTGTGCCCCGGACAAGTGCCTTCTGAGTTAGGAAGATGCCCTTTGAGCTTGGATGAGTGCCCTCCAAACTTGGGTGTGTGACTGAGAGTCATATGCCTTGATTCCTGACAACTTCACCAAGTCTTTTTTAATTTAGCTAAAACTAGATATTTGAATATTACATGTGCTGCATAAGACTAAATTATCCATGTAATATTGCTATTACTCTCTATATAAATTCAAAATTAAATTTGTGCCACTGAAGCTGCTCATGTTTGTAAATGATGTGACACCTTAAATCAGTTAAAATTAGTACTCAGCTCCTCATTGAATCAGTGCAAGGCTTGTGAATGAGTTTGTAGACAGCCTTCTCTCCAATTAGGAGATCGAAGTTCTAAGCACACTCTAATCATTAATTTCTAACATAGTTGTCATTAACTTTCCCAAATAAAATTAGTCTCATTATTTATTTTTCTTGTTGACATAAAAAAATACATTTCACATTAAAATGATATTAGGTTGATTTCACTCAATAGTAAGATGCTACTTAATGTGATGTAATATGCTACAACTTCAATGTTGTGTTTTATATAAATTCATCCCTCAAAGATTTGTGATCCCGGAACTGTCAGTCAGTTCATGACAGTTTAGAAACTAATTTATTTGATGGTGATAATTTATAAATAGTTTTCATGATAAAAAATAAGACCTACATGCATGTATAGCTGAAGAAATATTTCCTGACTGAAGTCTCTGTATATATTTGGTTATTTGTGGTATTATGGCAAAAAAGAATGAAGTGACCGGATTTCCATGCAATTATGTGATTTAACAGATTTTAGTTGGCTGTGATGGATCAAATTCAGTTGTGGCAAAAAAATTAGGCCTGAAGTCCCCAAAGATATCACCCATTTGCGAGGCGAGAGGCTTCACAAATTATCCGAATGGCCATAGTTTTGGTGATCAATTTCTGCATCTATGGGGCAACAATTTCTTGCTTGGAAGGGTTCCTGTTAATGACAAGCTAGTTTTCTGGTTTGTGGATCATAAATTCAATCAAAGAGGTAATTTGCACCAAGCCTCCAAAACATTTTATGTAGAACTATTGCTTAATTAATGAGATTCTAATCGAGATGATTTTTGTTTGTGTTGGATGAGACCAACTTGGCTCAAATTCTGTAAACAAGTAGCTATTCAATAACATCCAGTTTTTTTTCTTAATTCTTAAGTTTACTTTATCACTTTTCTCCAATGATAAATTTTTTTTTTCTTCTTAAGTTCCTAACTTTCCTTTGTCACTTTCCTCCAATGATTATGACTCGTTTGAGGTAACTTTCTCATCATTTAGCTTTTCAAACTATCGCCATTTTTTTTTGCAACCTTTTTGGCTTGCATTTAGGATTAAATTCCCTCAAATATAGAAGATAAAAAATAAAAAAAATTGTTGCCATTTTTTTCTATAAGTAAAATATTTATAGCATTCACATCAACTTTCAAAAAAATGTTCTTTCTTAATACAATTTTACAAATGCAGATAGGATGGTCTATGTATGATTAAGAACCTTTCTTTTTCTATAACCAAATGCTGCTTTCGTTCTGAGAACAATACCAATCTCTCCTAAATTTCACCAAACAATATATAGCATCCTCCAAAAAACTCCATTCTCTAAACTAAACCTTATAAAACCTTACAATCTCTAAACCTACTACTTGAATTCTGTCACTCTGCAGATATAGAAGCAAGGGAAGATCCCAAACTAATCAGAGAACTAACCTCGGAGCGCCTTCAAGGTTCCCCCAAAGACGTGATCGACATGATCACAAACTGCGAAACAGACACATTAACCCTCACACGCATCAGATACCGTGCGCCATGGCACATTCTATTCGGTAAAATGCAAAAAGGAACAACAACGCTTGCGGGGGACTCATTACATGTGATGGACCCTTCAATTGGCCAAGGAGGCTCTGCAGCCATAGAAGATGCGGTGGTCCTCGCTAGATGCTTGGGAAGAGAGCTCCAACCGCATCAAATAGCCGCATGCGGCTGCCGCGAACTGAAGAGGAAAGCTGAAGCCGCCATTAACAAGTATGTTAGGGAACGAAGGGTAAGGATAATGAGCCTATCAATGCGCGCGTTTCTAATTGGTTCCATGTCTGCAACCTCTTCCTGGGTGAAGAGGATGGTATTTGGTGTTTTGTTAGTTCTGATGTCGGGTAAGAACTCGCATGGCCATGCGCACTTTGACTGTGGTCATCTCTGAACTTTTGTGGAAAAAAGTGATTTTTGGCTGAATGTGGAACCAGTTCTCTTAACATGTGCACAATTTGTTGTGGAAATAATTGCTACGGTGTTTGGTTGCTGCTGAGTAAAGCGAGATGTAGTATTTTTTAAAATTATGGGTTTGCGTTGCTGTTTCATCACATTGTGGTTTAACAGGGTCGAGCGAAATGATTGCAGCTTGCTCGAGTTTTATGGATTTGTGGTTGAAGGTCTCATCCGTACTTGAACCACCCTCAACCCACAATTGAATCTTCATGAACCTCGGCAGTGAATCACTCCTTTGTTATATAAATCTGTAGATACAACAAATAATTTAGAAGCATAATGAATATTATCATTCAAAGAGGAAAATTATTGTGATATCTTTTAAATTGTAAAACATTTGCTTGTTTTGCAAAAAAAATTAAATTGCAAGCATGATTCAATAAAAAAAAAAAATTCTATTTAATTTTATGTTAAATGTTAGTTATGCAAATCCCTATGCCCGATGACTTGGAGCTAGCTATACAATCTACAATCTACAATCTGGCATGAAGAGGTGCCTGCCATGCAATCCAACCAATATTGTTGAAGTAGTCGTGCTAGCACCTTAGAAAAGTGGAGCCACCACCATCTTAAGATAAGCCCACACAACAGATGAATGTTAGTGTGCGGAGCTTGATTGGGATCGAAGCCCTCCAACAAAAATCAACACGCCATATGTACCTCAACGGCCGTGCCAAAGAACTAGGTGAATATGAGCTAAGCCCTGGGATTCGTGCACTGTACATGGGTACAATTTTGTCGTGGGATGGTCGTTTCTAAATGAGACACCGGAAGCTTGACGCTCGAGATGGGCGATCTAAAGCCTAAAATAACGACTTCAAACAGAGCGAGTGCGCAACAAGAATTTAGGATATAATCGACGGTCACATACCTTCGGTAATAATGAGTAAAACCGTAGGGAACATATTTACCGATGGTTTAGATCCAGTTCATTCAACGTACTAAAACCCCTTGTCGATAATAAAATTAATTGATAATTTATCTACAGTTTTATATTAATCAATGTTTATCTGACATATCTAATCGTCACTAGTGATCAAAATTTTTTATCGTAGCTTGACCATCAGTTTCATAACCGACTTTAATATTCATAAGCATAGTGTTGCACCTACGTTAGAAAAGTGTAGCACAACGGCCATTTAATTGTGGAAAAGTTGTTGACGGTCAAGGTTCGTAGCAAAAGTACAACACTCTCTTATAACATGTCTTGTTCGATATAACGTTGAAAAACCGTCAGTACCGAATCAACTAGCCTTATAAGCATCAGTAAGTCGTCAAAAATTTGTAGCATGACTCCTTCAACACTATAATTTACACACCTGCAATCATAACAGTACAATCAACACACATCACATCATAGTATTGAAACTAATTAACACAAACCATATACAAAAATAAAAGAAACACAATTTCATTAAACCAACTGAAATGAACAATTGTTTAATAAAAATAATGTTTGCGGCCAATAAATCATTTAACTTAAAAACAAACATAAACAAAAAAAACTCTCTATTCATCTTCTCTATCTTCTCATTCTCATCCACATCCTGAACTGGCTGCTTCCCTTTCTGTAGTTCAGAATGCAGCACCGCTTCGCTCTCTGCTTTCATCTTCTGCTCCATCTCCAATCTCATGGTGCTTAGGTGGGTGGAGACCTGGGCAGCAACCTGGTGTCACATCTCCTTGTTGACCTCACTTTTTGTTGAGGTCTAGTATTTCTTCCTTAGGAGTCTAGTGTCTAGCCATAGGACTTTTCTGTTGACTATTCCTAGAGGAGTAGTGATGGTACCCTCACCAACGTTTATCCGACATACCTAATCGTCACTAGTGATCAAAATTTTTTATCGTAGCTTTACCATCAGTTTCATAACCAACTTTAATATTCATAAGAATAATGTTGCACCTACGTTAGAAAAGTGTAGCACGACCGTCATTTAACTTTGGAAAAGTTTTTTATGGTCAAGGTTCGTAGCAAAAGTACAACACTCTCTTATAACATGTCTTGTTCGATATAACGTTGAAAAACCGTCAGTACCGAATCAACTAGCCTTATAAGCATCAGTAAGTCGTCAAAAATTTGTAGCATGACTCCTTCAACACTATAATTTACACACCTGCAATCATAACAGTACAATCAACACACATCACATCATAGTATTGAAACTAATTAACACAAACCATATACAAAAATAAAAGAAACACAATTTCATTAAACCAACTGAAATGAACAATTGTTTAATAAAAATAATGTTTGCGGCCAATAAATCATTTAACTTAAAAACAAACATAAACAAAAAAAACTCTCTATTCATCTTCTCTATCCTCTCATCCTCATCCACATCCTGAACTGCCTGCTTCCCTTTATGTAGTTCAGAATGCAGCACCGCTTCGCTCTCTTCTTTCATCTTCTGCTCCATCTCCAATCTCATGGTGCTTAGGCGAGTGGAGACCTCGGCAGCAACCTGGCATCACATCTCCTTGTTGACCTCACTTTTTGTTGAGGTCTAGTCTTTCTTTCTTAGGAGCCTAGTGTCTAGCCATAAAACTTTCCTGTTAACTACTCCTAGAGGAGCTTAAGATAAGCCCACACAACAGATGAATGTTAGTGCACGGAGCTTGATTGGGTTCGAAGCCATCCAACAAAAACCAACACCCCATAAGGGTGCCTCAACGCCCGTGCCAAAGAACTAGGTGACTATGAACTGAGCACTGGGATTCGTGCACTGTAAATGGGTACAATTGCGTCGTGGGATGGTCGTTTCTAAATGAGACACCAGCAGCTTGATGCTCGAGATGGGCGATCCAAAGCCCAAAATGACGACTTCAAACAGAGCGAGTGCGCAACAAGAATTTAGGCTATAATCACATACCTTCGGTAATAATGGTAAAACCGTAGGGAACATATTTACCGACGGTTTAGATCCAGTTCATTTGACGTACTAAAACCCCTTGTCGATAATGAAATTAATTGATGATTTATCTACAGTTTCATATTAAGTGATGGTACCCTCACCAACGTTTATCTGACATACCTAATCGTCACTAGTGATCAAAATTTTTTATCGTAGCTTGACCATCAGTTTCATAACCGACTTTAATATTCATAGGAATAGTGTTGCACATACATCGTAAAAGTGTTGCACCTACGTTAGAAAAGTGTAGCACAACCGTCATTTAACTATGGAAAAGTTTTTGACGGTCAAGGTCCGTAGCAAAAGTACAACACTCTCTTATAACATGTCTTCTTCGAGATAACGTTGAAAAACCGTCAGCACCAAATCAACTAGCCGTATAAGCATCGGTAAGCCGTCGAAAATTTGTAGCATGAAAAAAAAATAAAGCCCTCCTTCAACACTATAATTTACTCACCTGCAATCATAACAGTACCATCAACAAACATCACATTATAATATCGAAACTAATTAACACACAAACCATATACAGTTCCCATTTTGGGGTTAGCACCTAAATACTAATTTGCATCCTTCCATGCACCTGAAGCTTGATAATTTGAAATCTACCTTCTTATCCCCAATGAGAGTTTTGAATCTTAGGTTTTGATCGAATGTCCACATGCTAATTCCCTAATGGAAATAGCTCTCACTCAATTCTACACTTTGTTCTAAGTTTGTTGACTTAGAAGTCTGTGTTGGTTTTCGTGATCTCTTCGGTCAACACCAATACGAGCGGTGTGCTTGCTCGGCACACAACACCTATGTGGGGTCCATTTATTGACCTCACTTTTTGTTGAGTTCTAGTCTTTCTTTCTTAGGAGCCTAGTGTCTAGCCATAAAACTTTCCTGTTAACTACTCCTAGAGGAGTAGTGATGGTACCCTCACCAATAGAAATTCTAAACTCTTCTTTGCTAATCTTGAAGTTTCACATGTTGGTTCTAACCTCTAGCACTTAGTAGGTGGAGCCGATATGGGGGAGCTCAAGAAGGGTTCCCCATAGGACTGCCCGACCTTTGGGTTGACCCTGGGTGATGTGGCTTGGTCTAGTATACACACATGCACTTCACACTTTCACTCACAACCTTGAACCCTAGCCTACCTTGAACCCTAGCCTACACATGTTCACATGTTTGGTTTGGTTCCCTGACCTCTTTGGAGACCCATGTGGAGGTTTCCCCAACTTAGTCCTTAACTGGGGTGGATATAACCAGTACACGGGGAATCCAAAGTGGGTTTCTCTAGTCACATGGCACAAAGGGGATAATTTTATGATCAGCATTTGCATCAAACCTGAATCTTACCTAATTACCCAATTTTGACCTTTTAGCCCTAAACTTTCCCATAATTACCAAATTGCCCCTAACACCCCAAAAATCCAAGGTTGGTCCAAATCCATCAATTTTGTTGAAAAATCATCTCAAACCATTTCATACCATCCAAATTACTCAAAACATCCCAAAAATTCTATATTTATCAAAATACCCCCCAAATTTGTCAAAATTACCAAAATGCCCTTGGTGACCCAAAAATTCTAAAAACCTCCAAAATCATTTAAAACACTCCTAAAACCAATTTTTTTTACCATCATAAAACCAATTTTTTTCCATCAATTGAGTCTAATTTGACCAAATTGACTCACTTTGACTAAAATCCCAATTTTTCCCTAAGTGCCTAAAGCCCCCAAATCACCCCAATTTGCGCCCGAATGGATCTCAAATTTCTTCAATTTCAGTTCTAAGCTCAAATTCATCATGTCCTAACCCAATTGAAATCAAATTCAAGCCCAATTAAAACCAATTCTAAACTCCAAATCCAAGTCCAAGTGAATTGCCTCAAATTGACCCAAAGTAAAAAAATCCTCAAATTGAGCTTCATGATCAATCAAATGCCCTAATTTCATCAAATTCAACATATCCAAATTCAATTTCAACCAATTCAAAATCCATTTGATTGACCCATGGTCAATTTCCAAAATTAAAATCATCATGTGCACATTTTAAAAGCCATACCAATGTGTATTTTAAAAGCCCATTCCATAAAATTCTAAGAGCCCGAATTGGCCCACATGATGTAATTTCAATCTTTCATCATCCCACTTTCATCATCCCATGGCATCATCCCATGGCATCCAAAATCACTTTACCATGGTATCATACCAAATTTCCCCATGCATGCATGGTACTTTACCAAAATTGGGCATGTTGGCATTTTCCATTAAAAAATCATAAAATCAAAATTTCATTTTTCATGAAACCTTCACATGACCCCATAGATATCATGGCATGACTCATGGAGCCTTCCATGGGCATCATAAAGTCAATTTTTGCTAAAAATGGCATGAGGAGGTGACCATTCCCCTCTCCCTCCTTCACTTGGGCAACAATTAACTCTTGTTCCATGCCCAAGTCAGCAACTTGACCTCACTCAAACCTTCCTTGGGGTTAGCCCAAGCACCCTCACCACCAGGGAACCAAACCCAACCCTTGGACCAAGGGGTTAGACCCAACTGAGCCCAACTTATCCAAACCTCATATTCCCCTTGGATATTCACCTTGGAGCCACCATTAAACCAAATTAATTGCACCACTCAACCTTCATGGCCTCCCTGAGCTCAGAAGTGACCTGACCTGGCCGACCACCACCTCAGCCGTTGTAAAACACCTAGCCCGAGAAGACCCAACTGGCTTAAACCCCAAAATTAAACTCATAGGAGTTATCCCATTGTTATTGGTCATCACAGCTTTTCTCCCCTCCACCTAAGCTACCTCTTTGCCACCCTGGCTTGCTCTGATGGCAGCCATGGCCATGGCTATAAGAAGAGTACCCTCCATGGCCAGAAAAGGATGATGCACAACAAAACCCTGGGGAGACTCTGCCAAATTGCCTCCAGAGCTTCTCCAAGACTCCTTGTGTGCAAGCCCACTGCTTCCAGTCACCCATAGCTATTGTCCAGAGCCAATTTCTCCACCCAATTCTCAACTGAAACTAGGACATATTTAACCACTCCACCACTATCCACCAAACTCCAAATTGAGTTGCTCCTCGCCATCCCTTGACCAAAAGAAGAGGATCCCCCTGAAAGCCCCATTCTATAACTGTCGTAACATAGCCGTAGATTAAGGCCCCCAAATCGATTTGATCGAATTCATACATGGACTCAATCTCAGGTCAAGGTGACACTTAGAGGAGGTTCGCCAGCTCACAACGAAGCTCAGGAACAAATCCAATTGAGGTTACACCTCGTGGACCAAGGTATGAGCCACTTTCCCCCAAATTGAGCTTAGTTTGGGCTTTTATGAAGAAAATCTTAATATCATGCATGATCAACTGTATATATATGTTTGTATCAGTTAGATGCACGTGTAAGAACAAACCACACTTAATTTCATTGAGTATCGAGTGAGATCAAAGCTATTTAGTGTGGACGGTTCTCGACTTAGGCTGATCGGGGACGATAAACGGATGTCGTCCGTTTAGCGCATGTATTGATCCAACGGACGAGACGACATCGGATGAAGAAACGATACGTGAACGCGCGGCCACGTGGCAGCTGAGTGAGATGGCAGCGCTGAATCAGAACGCGATGCGTGGAGCTTCAGAGAATTCTGGGATGACGCAGAGGCTGAGCTGGATAAGTAGGAAAATAGGGATTTAGGATTTATTTAATTCCCAAAGCATAGAAAATCCATATCTTTGCATAGAAAAATCATAAAAATTAAAGAAAAATACTTTATTGTTCAGTGAATAAAGGAGAACAGTGTAGAATAAAAATTAAAATTATTTGACTTATATTTTATTTTTAATTAATTAAATACCTAAAAACTTAAATAAATCATAAGTCATTAATGTTAATCTCCATGGCTTGATATTTTGGGGGTTTAAACTTCATGTCCTTAGGTATGCTCTCTGATTTTTCCAAAGTCAGAGAACACCTCTAAGTGTGGAAGCCATAATTTTAAAAAATAAATCACTTTTATTTAATTAAAAAATTATAAAAATTAAAATATAAATAAAAAAAAATATAAAACTTATTTTGGTAGGTTCAATATGATCAGAGGACACTAGGAAAAATGTAAATTGAATTTAAACAATTAAACACATCATTTTATGTAATTATGTCCTTAAAATGAAATAAAAATATGAATGGAAAAATCAAAAATGTTATCCCACACTGTAAAAAATAGTCATATTAACTCTCTATAAAAATTTGAAACCTAAAACTGATTTTCTTAGCTAAATTTGATATTTGCATTAAAATAACTAAATAAATTAAATTAAAGGTCAAAAAATATAAAAAGTGGTTTTTTGAGTTCCTTGTCATCAGAGACAATTAATAAAAATAAAATTAAAACAAATAATTGATTTTTAAGGTATATTTTAAACTTTAATAATTAAAAATAATTAAAAATGATAAAAATTAATAAAATTGAAAAATACCTGAAAATGTCACAACTGATTCCCAGATCACTTGAGAGTAATTAAATTTTTTTTCCTAATTTTCTAAATAAAGTTATAAATTTTTAAAGGCTTAAAAATGAATTTTTCATAATTTGGCACTAAATTAATTACAATAAATAAAACATAAAATTAAAAAAATATAAAATTTATTTCTTTGGGTTTCCTTGACTCAGAGAGATTTAATAAAAATATACAAGTTAATTTTTAACTTAAATAATATTTTATATTTAATTAATACTCAAAAGCATTAAATAAATTTAATAATTAAAAAAATCCAAAAATCATGAAAATTAGTCCTAATGGTCCTCTTACCTAGGTGAAACTCCAATAATTGTTTTGATTGATTAAATGAATTAACCTTGAAAAATTCCTATTTTTGAATAAAATAATTATTATAAATTAAATAAAAATCAGAAAATCACATTTTCTCCTCTAATATTTTATTTGACACATGAGTGGGGTACTATAAAAATTTCAAATTCATTTGAGTTATATTTAATAAGTTATGAGGTGGGGAACCCTAAGGGCAAAATGGTAATTTTGAATTTTTATGCCTTAAATTGATTAAAGGGTACTCTTTTAGATGATTGAAACACAAGGGATTAAATAATAGAAACCAATGCCTCACTTTTTTATAATAAAATTATAATTGTAATTTCCCTCAATTATTATAATTCGGGAATTAAGTAAATTTAGTGATCCTTATATAGGGGGTTGGATGTTGGAAAATGATAATTCACTAATTTAAAACCACTAGTTAATATTGGAGTGATATTATAAGCATTGATAAAGATTAAAAATACCATAAATTTAATATCCCTGAAAGTTCTAAATTTATCTGAATTTATTCACTCATAAGTCTTAAGGGCTCAGTAGTGAACTAGACTTAATTTGAATTTGCTTAGTGAGGATTAGGAAACATAATTAATTGTGAACATTTTGTAAACACTACAAGCCCAACCTTAATTGTAGGCATAAAAGTCTTAATAACCTAATCTTGCCCTCAAGGGCACCCACTTATATAACTTTTAAGCAAAATAATAAATGACTAATTAAATACCCCACTCATGAGATGATTAAAACATCAAGTTCATTGAGCATAGAGTATTTTAACCAATCAAACCCTAAACTTAACTTTGGATGATTATCTGAACAATATAATATGTTCAAATGAACTCAAGATGTTTCAAAAGATTCTAAAGGTTGCTTAGAGTCATTCTTCGAACACCTTTACGATCGTTTGATTATTTTTGAAGGACTAATGAACCTATTATACTTTGCTCAAGAAAATCATCCATTAAAACTTTTAGGGAATCATCAGGTTGTAACATAGAACTTAGTAGAGGTAGCTTGAACTTTTTTTCCCTGTTTTCTTTCCTGCAATTTTATTTAAATTTCTGCAAAATTATATACATGCTGCAAAAGCTAATTTTTCAGCGGGAACAACGAGAAGATGACAGGTATGCTTTTACAATTTTATTTAATTTTTGTTATTTTACTTACTACAATTTATTCTTACTTTAAAATATTATACATGCTTGGTTGTAGATTTTACTTCATCTGCAAAATAAAAATAAACTTTCCAAAACCAACCAATATTTTTCAAAATTAAACAACATTTTCAAAACTAAAACATATATAACAATTTTAGAACATGACCTTTTTGAATTTACAAGAGTCTCTCAGATGAGGTAACTCATGGTTGCTAACGAGATCTCCTCATTTTAAATGAGTTTAAAAACTCATTTAAGCTAAGTAAATTAAAAAAATAGTGGTACCGGAACAAGAGAACCGTGTGATCATAATTGGTGTCACTCTAATCAACTTTAACCCCCCTCATAATGATTGAATTGAAATTTGTCATTTAAACCTTTAAACCTTAAACTTTAGGACTGCTACTTTGCCAAAGAGTTTGGAGCTAGTGCCATGGGCAACACAACAAGGATGCACAGAAGAATAACCTTGAGAGAGCAAACAGATCTACAACAACAAATCTTTCCTTAGAATTAAAACAACAAGCCATAGGACTTCGAGGTAGTTTGCCTAGTGCGACATAAATTCTCAACTATATCTTTTGGCCTTTGCACAATTATGTTGTGCAATCTAAGCCCTAACTCGTCTTAGGCTCTGAGGTTGTCACTTGTTGTGACATAAATACTCTATCTTCCAGGTTAATTGTATGATTATGTCATATAAATGTAAGCCCTATATAATAATAATTGGCAGAATGAAACATTTAATATCTTCTCATCGAAATTGAAGCTAAACCACCGGATAGCTTGGGAAGTCGTCGAGGTTCTCCTTAGGATCCATGGCATCCCTTAGTATTTCTTCATTTGGATTCCAAAATAAAATGTTCCAAATTTGAGTCTTTCCTATTTCACACCTTTTTGTATGATCTTTGAAAAGTCCTACCTTTTGAAATCCTTGAAGGCATGATTTTATGATCTAAATCGAGATTTTTCTTAAGTGACTTCATTAATGTAAGAAGTAATTAACTATAGGGGCTTGCCCTTATAAGAAATTTTAAGACCCCAGCTTAATATAGACCCTATATAATCTTCTATATTAGATAGAGGAATTTTTCGGCACATAAAAAAATGGTTTGCAGACCAAACAGATGTCATAAACTCATTGTTTTATTTAATTGAGCACCACCATCAAGTAGTGTATCTATCATTTGAGGTAGATATATTACTTGCGATTATTGTCTTTATGGGATCGATTCGGTCTCGTATTTCCAAAAATCAAAATATTACTTTTTTTTCAAAATTAAAACACTATTTTTTTCTAAAAAACCAAATTTATATGTATATTAAATTAAAATTACTTTCAAGGAACATACACACACACACACACACACACACATTTTCCCTGCCGACACCCCTCCTCCTATGAAGTGGAAATAAATGCACCAGTTGTGTTAGAGGTTAAACATGCATCATAGACTGGTGTATGAGACCCCAATCTGTAGATCCTGCCCCTTTTCTTGCCATTGAAAACATCTCTCCAGAGGTCGTACTCAGAAGGATCGTGAGATGTGCCCAAACCATAAGCCTACTGCTGGGATCGGCTCGCTTTGAGCCTCTAGAAGGCCTTCAACAAACAATATGAATAATGAAAGTCAAAGACTAAATAAACTTTTATAAATAGTTGAAATGGATTTATGAGCCATTTGGTTTGCTGAAAATGAAGTACAATATAAAAGGTTTGCAACATATTGTTATTATAATGTATTTGAAATACTTTATGGTTATTTGGTTCAATATAAAATAAATGAAGGACTTTATATATATATATATATTATTTTGTTTGAAGTAGATTAAAAATAATGAATTAATTTATTTGGGAGATGAGCGGTAGGTGGTGGATGGTAGGTGGCGAGCGACAGGCAGTGGGCTATGGTGGGTAGCAGGACGAGCGATAGGGGGTGGCGGCTGGCACCAGTGAGGTTTGCTGCCAGGTAGCAGTAAGTAACAAACCGCGGGTGGCTGACGGCGATGGGCAATCAAATAGAATGCTTCAAGCAACCATGACGAAGGTGAGATCCTAGAATCCTTTGTGATTTCATTTCCTAGAGCCCCCTAGGTCAGGTTGTTAGAGAATTTATGTTAGGATTTTTGTTGTGCCTAGAGGAAACCCCACAGAATTATAAGCCTTTACGTTCCCCTTTTGAATCTGAGAGTGAACCTACATAGTTTTAGCCCCTCAAACCCATGAGGTTGAGATTACAACAATCTCGTGGTTGTTTAGGTGTTGGATTTAGCACACTCGGACCCCCTGTATGACACAAAATTTTGTCTTGTTGTCACCGAAGAACCCGATATTGAATGTGCAAAAGCACCCAATTCGAAAGAGCTTTCAATCGAAGACGCACCATTAGAATTTTAAGAAGAAATTAGATCAATAGTAGATGAGCTAAGAGAACTCAATTTGGGGACTAAAAAAACCCAAGAGCCTGGTTCGCTTTCAAGTTGATCTGATTAGTTTAATTTGTCTTTCCATGTGTCAATTTAAACCAAGTAAGACTAGTTTGACCTAAATCAAACTGAGTCAACATGGGTCAATCCTATTAAACTTTGGTCGATCTAAACAAGTTTGAAGATAGTCAAAGGGAAAACCAGCCTGACTCAGGTTAACTCGAATTATTTGTAGTTTCATCTTAGATCATTTCAACCTAACTTGAACTAAGCTATAATTAATCTAGACTTAGGTACCTGGAGGTTAAAATAGGTTTTTACTTCTTGTTCGAGAACAAAAGCACATGTAGCCTCGGTCGAGGGAAATTTGGGCTAAGGTACCAACCAAACTAAATAAAATGACATAAAATCCACCCTAAAAGTCTTTAAAAATTAAACTTAAACCAGAAAAATTTAACTTGTGGGCTTCAAATTTTCTCAAACTCTGTAACCACATTTGGTCAAAGGACCTGTAGTAAAGGATGTTATTCACTCAGGAGTAAGACAACACTCGTTGCATGAATTGGTTTGCAGCAGAACTGTATTCTAGTAATCTTCTGGTCTACAAATATTCAATTATTGGCTCTTATTGACCTCACTTTTGATTGAGGTTTAGTTTTTCCTCTTTACATTTGTTGACCTCACTTTTGGTTGAGGTTTAGTTTTCCCTCTTTAGTAGCCTAGGGTCTAGCCATAGGACTTTCTTGTTAATTATTCATAGAAAACTAGAAAAGGAACCCTCACCATTAGAAATTTTGAACTCTTCCTTGCTCAACTTGAAGTTCCATATATTGGTCCTAACTTCTAGCACTTAGTTGGTGGGATCCATATGGAAGAGATTATGGGGGAACTCAAGATGAGTCACCCTTAGGACTGCTGGACCTTAGGGTTAACCCTGAGTGTTGGTCTATGGATAATGCACTCACTTGCAATCACTTACACTCACAATCACTCACTACCCTAAACCCATAATTTCTAGGCTTTGGTCACTTGATACTTTTGGGAGACTCCTGCAGGTGGTCCTCTAAACCCATTAGCCTTGGGCTAGGGTTTGGCTAAGACCACTACATGGAGGACCCAAAATGGGGTTTCCATGGCTTAGCTAAGACCACTACATAGAGGACCCAAAATGGGCTTTCCATTGGTCCATGGCTTATTGATGGTGGTTGACACTCCAACTCTACTAAGATACCCAACCTAGCCTTTTGCCCATAAATTCCCCCAAATTACTTAGATACCTTTGGGACCCCGAATTTGATCAAAATTCTCAAATATACCCAAAATACCCAACTTGGTTCAAAAATCATTTCAAAAACCTTGAAAACACCCAAACTACCCAAAATCACCAAAATTGGCCAAATTACCAAAATCCCCCTCCTTACCCAAAATTACAAAAATTCCAAAAAATTCCCAAAATCCCCCAAATATTCCCAATATCATTTTTATCA